>NC_136266.1:11737631-11832631 GCF_964187855.1 Myxine glutinosa
GTTCATCTTCCTTGGCTTTTCGTTCTTCTTCAAGTCTCTGCATATAGTGCATGTGAGCAGAACGTCCTAACGAGAGGAGTCCCTTTGTGACTGGGACCATTTCGGGCCGGTCACCATACAATCTCATGCCATCCATTGTTGCACGGAGACCATTGATTGATGCCTCGCTCAGACTAACTCTCTCCTTGGTGACACTTTTCCCACTGATTGAGAACGCGCGTTCCACGTCACTGTTTCCGTGAGACAGTGCAAGGACAATCCTTATCATTTGTCTCACTTGGGGGAATTTACAGTTTCCCGTACAGCCTTTTAAAGCCAACACTTTTCCCCAGTAACTGTCCACTCTCTTCATGCAGACTTCTTCTTCATTCTCCTGTGTTTCCTGGGACCAGTCAGTAGGAATGGCTTCCTCTTGGTACACCTTACATTCATCTGCAATGCTGTCACTGTCAATATTCCTCTTCAGCTGTCTGGACAGGCTCTTGGCTGATTCAAGAGACCATGCAGCAGTCCTGTTTTGTGGCTGCAGACATCTGGCATTCTTCAGGATTTTGTTTGTCAATGGAAGCTTCTTTTGTAGGTGTACTATGGCTGCCTGGTAGCACTTCCTCATCCCAAGGTACATCCTTTCCCTCTCAGAGACTTTCAACTTAGCGATACACCGTCGGGTATCCTCTCCCACACCCATGGATTCATTCTCCAGCTGGTTTGCAACAATGGAAACATCAAGGTTTGAGATGTCTTTCACAGCATCAACTGAAGGAGTCTTCATAATTCTTCTGATCAGTTTTTTGAGCAGGTCATGGAGTTTGTCATATAGAATGTGCACAAGTGGTTGCTCTGACTGGAAGAAGGTGAGGAACTCTGCAAATGTTGCTGCCAAGAACTTCAGGAAATGCAGTTGAGCTTTTATTTCCGGTCGCTGTAGTTCTGTTTTGATTCTTTTGTACCTGGGTTTAAACATGTCCTTTGGCTGCTGCTTTGGAAGAAATACCAAGAAATACTCTTTGAGAGATTCCCAGATCTCTATCAGCCGCTCCACTGCAGGTCCCAGTGTCAACCACCTGCACTCGACATGCTTCAAAGGCTTTTTTGGAACAGCACCCAATTTATGCTGAATGTCTTGAAAATCAACAGATCTAGCAGCAGAGCCTTTGAACCAGTAGAAAATGTCCACTGCAAGCTCAGTTAGGTTTTCACAGTACTCTGCAAGTCCTTTGGCAAAAGCATTGTGTACTGTATGGAGAGTACATGTCCCTACATCAAGGAGACCAGGGCCCCTGTTGTCGAGAATGGCTTTGTCAATCTGTCTCCACACAGTGGTGCTCACATTAGGCCCATCACTGCCGAGCATGATAATATCCTGAAGCTGCAGTTTCGATTCATCCAAGGCAGAGATTATTTTCCTGGACAAATCTTCTCCAGTTGCATGACCCATGAGGTAAGTTTTGAGGTGAAATACTAATATCTGTTCCTCGGCATCAGACCAATACCGTACACGGATTTCTAGTTGCTTCAAGTTCTGTTTATTGGTGGTTTCATCATACATGAGGCTGAAGCCAGAAGCTGAATTCTTAACATCAGTGACTATCATGTCCTGAAAATAAGGACCTGTGGCTTCGCTAATGATATGAAACTTTCGATGAGCTCATTGAGAAACCATCCGGGATAACACCAGGAAACATTGCCTGCAGAAGATCCTTCAAACCGTCACAGGAAGAGTAGCTCAGATTCGAACGAACAACTTTCAATGTCCATAGAAGTTCTGCTTTTGTAATAGCGTCTTTTTTGGACATACAGACTAAAGCTGCACGACTTGGCTCATCTGTAGAAGCTGACCCTGATGCTGAAGCAGATGAAGTTGATGGTTGAACGAATGTCAGCAACGTCTGTGACCCACCCAGCAGTTCCTTCGCACGCTTCAGGTGCCCTTTGTTTTGGGCATGTTGTGTCAGTTGTTTCACACCCTGATTGTCACACCTCACTTCCGAATGGCACAACGAGCAGTAAGCTGAGAACACTGAGGACTTGCTAGGCTGACACCAGTCAGAAAGCCTACATCCATGTCCACTTTTCAACCACTCTGGGTTAAATTTAGTTCTCCCACCAGGCATTATACTGCTGGGAGTATACCTGTCAAAAAGAAAACAAATATGAGATAAGATTAAATGAATTAGCATAGAAAATCCTAACCTGTTAACGCATGAAGTGGAAAGAACTGTGAACCAAACAGTTTTTTTTTTCAAAACTGAAACATAAGTTAGTAAAATAATGAGAACAAACAAAGTAATTTAAAGGCAAATCAACAAATTTCTTACCGGTCTGCAGATTATACCTGAAACAAGAAAGATGATAAATAACATGTCCTAACATGTTTACCACCCGATAATTGCATTTTCTCCACTGCTGAATAGCTCGAACACTAATCTGAGTTCAAGCTAAGCGATGACAATTCAATTATGTATCTTTGGTATTGTTGTTGTACTATCTTCAGAAGATTATGAAACAACAAGACTTTAACAGTCTTTATTGTTTTTTGTTTGTTTGTTTTTTTATTGTCCTACATTGCTTGCATTACCTATTGTGCAGCATTGCGTATGTAAATTTTAATTCTACTGTAATTTTGTTAAAAGCTGAATATGCAACTACCACACGAAAGTATACAGAATTAAGTTGTAATCCCTATTTTGTGTCGTGGTCCTTCTTTATTATCTGCAATTAAATGATGAAATGTGTGAATTGTCGATTGAATTAGTTCTTTGCCAAATACTATTAGTTTTAGGCAAAATACAATCTCATTGTAATAAGCGAAAGATTGAGTTAAACATGTAGTATCAAATGTCAATGTTTAGCAAATTAGTAGAAAAGTTCAATTTCAGGTAGAATCTTTAGGGAAAGGTTGTTAGTAATAACTGAATAACCGCAAAGTTCACAGTTGGTTTTGTTACTCTAAGTAAAGTACAAACCTTAAAAATTGAGCTCAGCTGAACTTTTGAAATAAGACAAAGGACAATGATAATGGTCAAGGTATCATTCAGTCATTCTTCACAAAGTATATGAGATAATCCAAGAGAAATGCGTGATAAACATAGTTATATTATTTTCATCTCATTTTATCTTTTATAATTCTGTTACTGAATAGCATGAAGCACGAATCATAAAGGTAAAACAATTGTTTGGAAGGATATACTTAATATTAGGACAAAGTCAAAAATAACAATAACATAATATACATAAGATATACATATCATTTCCAGTCGAGATCAATAACAACACGTACTTTACACCATGGTGTAAACGACATGCCTCCACTTCGTACAGTATTTATTTGTGACGTCATCACTGCATACTCAATTTTTCCTCAACACTGCACTTTGTTGAGTCCTCAAAAATGCACTCACCACTTGTGAAATCGATCGAACAAACGGTTTTCGAGAAAAAGACAAAGAGACATATGTTCTTCGGGGATTTGAGCTTAAAGTCGTTTTGGAAATTTGTCTTGCGATTATGGACCCAGAAAGCAATTCCATGGCTGACGATTGGTATAGGAATGTCTGTTCTGACGCTTAGATACAGAAATTCTACTAATTAATATATCAATTTAAATTTTGGAACATTGAGGGTTAAAAAATAGGAAAAATAGGAATTTCCACCAAAAAATAGGAGATTTATAGGATCCTATTAAAAAGTAGGAATAAATAGGAAAAATAGGAGGGCTGGGACCCCTGAACCTCCTTTCCCTCCTCCTCACCATCTAATAACCTCCTTTCCCTCCTCACCATCTAATAACACCCTTTCCCTCCTCCTCACCATCTAATAACCTCCTTTCCCTCCTCACCATCTAATAACACCCTTTCCCTCCTCCTCACCATCTAATAACCTCCTTTCCCTCCTCACCATCTAATAACACCCTTTCCCTCCTCCTCACCATCTAATAACCTCCTTTCCCTCCTCCTCACCATCTAATAACCTCCTTTCCCTCCTCACCATCTAATAACACCCTTTCCCTCCTCCTCACCATCTAATAACCTCCTTTCCCTCCTCCTCACCATCTAATACCCTCCTTTCCCTCCTCCTTCTCACCATCTAATAACACCCTTTCCCTCCTCCTCACCATCTAATAACCTCCTTTCCCTCCTCACCATCTAATAACACCCTTTCCCTCCTCCTCACCATCTAATAACCTCCTTTCCCTCCTCACCATCTAATAACACCCTTTCCCTCCTCCTCACCATCTAATAACCTCCTTTCCCTCCTCACCATCTAATAACCTCCTTTCCCTCCTCACCATCTAATAACACCCTTTCCCTCCTCCTCACCATCTAATAACCTCCTTTCCCTCCTCCTCACCATCTAATACCCTCCTTTCCCTCCTCCTTCTCACCATCTAATAACACCCTTTCCCTCCTCCTTCTCACCATCTAATAACACCCTTTCCCTCCTCCTCCTCACCATCTAATAACCTCCTTTCCCTCCTCCTCCTCACCATCTAATAACACCCTTTCCCTCCTCCTTCTCACCATCTAATAACACCCTTTCCCTCCTCCTCACCATCTAATAACCTCCTTTCCCTCCTCCTCACCATCTAATAACCTCCTTTCCCTCCTCCTCGCCATCTAATAACACCCTTTCCCTCCTCCTTCTCACCATCTAATAACCTCCTTTCCCTCCTCCTTCTCACCATCTAATAACACCCTTTCCCTCCTCCTCCTCACCATCTAATAACACCCTTTCCCTCCTCCTCCTCACCATCTAATAACACCCTTTCCCTCCTCCTCCTCACCATCTAATAACACCCTTTCCCTCCTCCTTCTCACCATCTAATAACACCCTTTCCCTCCTCCTCCTCACCATCTAATAACCTCCTTTCCCTCCTCCTCCTCACCATCTAATAACACCCTTTCCCTCCTCCTTCTCACCATCTAATAACACCCTTTCCCTCCTCCTCACCATCTAATAACCTCCTTTCCCTCCTCCTCACCATCTAATAACCTCCTTTCCCTCCTCCTCGCCATCTAATAACACCCTTTCCCTCCTCCTTCTCACCATCTAATAACCTCCTTTCCCTCCTCCTTCTCACCATCTAATAACACCCTTTCCCTCCTCCTCCTCACCATCTAATAACACCCTTTCCCTCCTCCTTCTCACCATCTAATAACACCCTTTCCCTCCTCCTCACCATCTAATAACCTCCTTTCCCTCCTCCTCACCATCTAATAACCTCCTTTCCCTCCTCCTCACCATCTAATAACACCCTTTCCCTCCTCCTTCTCACCATCTAATAACCTCCTTTCCCTCCTCCTTCTCACCATCTAATAACACCCTTTCCCTCCTCCTCCTCACCATCTAATAACCTCCTTTCCCTCCTCCTTCTCACCATCTAATAACACCCTTTCCCTCCTCCTCCTCGCCATCTAATAATCCTCCAAACATCATCAATTCGAGTCTAATCTAACCCGGTAAGTTGAACTCACGGTTTGAATGAGTTATTGATTCTCATTGAAAAATAATGAATAAACTCCCAGAAAAGGCGCCAAGCGCGATGTGTCCGTTTCAGACTCCATTCCCATCCATGGACTTTCACCAAACTCCAAATCACCTCGTCTGTTCCGTTCGGCCGTTTCCGACGTACTCAGAACGTTCACCTCCAGTAGAGGGCGGTAAAACCTCGTGGTCCATCAGGTCGGACCATTCGGAATCGTCACGTGACACTGTGATGACGGAGACGTCGGACGTGCGGTGATCCAACCGCCGTGACGTCACCGCGCACCTCACACATTAAACTGAACCACCTTTCCCGAGGACGCTGTCTCATCCAGGCTCTATAAGCGGCCATCTATCTATTACGTACGCAAAAAGTCGGCATTAAGTTGCTGGGAGAGGTGTGCACACTCACACATCACTAAGCAATCTAGCATGGGTTCGAATCTCGACCCAGGCATAAACTGTCATGTCGATGTTTCACAGCGTCACAGGTCGGGTGATTCATCAATGTGTGTGCCTCGGAAGGAAGTCATGGCCTATCATGGTCACCTGTCCAACTCACAATCCCACGAGATATTTGGAGCCACTGCCCATGCTGCACAGATGCAAGACTCGTGCGATAATACAACATGTGTTTCCAGCCCTTGGAGTCTTAGACCATCGTCCATGCAGAAACAAGGAGAAAAGGACAGAAAATGTCACAGCATCTGTGGTTTAGGTAATTCTGCCGTATGGAGTTAAAAGGCAACAGTCGGCCATCTTTAGTCGGATTACAAATAAAAATCTTCTGCATATGTTATATGTAAACTCTCACATATTGGTTGCAGACGGACACACTGACGCACGGACAGATGGACGAGACCCAATCCATAAGCCCCCGTTTCGGACAAAGTTCAATGGAGGGGGGTCATTAGTTACATAGTCCGAACGCACCGACACAGTCATTCGAGCTCATGGATTTGTCCTCCATGTGACAGGAAGCTGTAGCTCGGGGACGCCATCGCGGATCAACTATTTTTTCCATGAAGCGGTTTGGGAGATACAGAGGTGTAACGTTTTTCCAAGATGGCGTCCGTACCACGTGACCAATGACGTCATAATTATCAGCAAATAAACTACAGGCAGAGGCGCTTCCATGGTAAAATTTCATGTCAATCAGACCAACGGTTGCTGAGAAAATGAATTTTAAAAATGCAGACATGGCACATGTACGCAGCCGAATGCCTAACCCTGCTTTTCGCTTCGCAAGCACAGGCTAATGAGTAAAAGGTGCTCGATGGATTGCAGAACGGAGACAAACAGGAACAGCCACTGATATCGAAAGGAATTCTGAAGGAAGGTGTGTGTCTGAGTGTGGAGGCAAGCTCATGCAGATTACAATGGAACCTGATATGGAGGAAAAGTGCAGGTACCTTACCTTTCTCAACAAGGTGGGGGTGTGTGTCTGAGTGTGGAGGCAAGCTCATGCAGATTACAATGGAACCTGATATGGAGGAAAAGTGCAGGTACCTTACCTTTCTCAACAAGATGGAGGTGTGTGTCTGAGTGTGGAGGCAAGCTCATGCAGATCACAATGGAACCTGATATGGAGGGGAATTGAGGGTACCTTACCTTTCTCAACAAGATGGAGGTGTGTGTCTGAGTGCGGAGGCAAGCTCATGCAGATCACAATGGAACCTGATATGGAGGGAAATTGAGGGTACCTTACCTTTCTCAACAAGGTGGGGGTGTGTGTCTGAGTGCAGAGGCAAGCTCATGCAGATCCCTGTGGAACTTGACATGGAAGGAAAGTGAGGGCACCTTACCTTTCTCAACAAGGTGGGGGTGTGTGTCTGAGTGCGGAGGCAAGCTCATGCAGATCCCAATGGAACCTGATATGGAGGGAAATTGAGGGTACCATACCTTTCTCAACAATGTGGGGGTGTGTTTCTGAGTGTGGAGGCAAGCTCTTGTAGATCCTTATGGAACCTGAAATGGAGGGAAATTGAGGGTACCTTACCTTTCTCAACAAGGTGGAGGTGTGTGTCTGAGTGCGGAGGCAAGCTCATGCAGATCCCTATGGAACCTGATATCGAGGGAAAGTGAAGGTACCTTACCTTTCTCAACAAGGTGGAGGTGTGTGTCTGAGTGCAGAGGCAAGCTCATGCAGATCCCTGTGGAACCTAATATAGAGGGAAAGTGAGGGTACCTTACCATTCTCAACAAGGTGGAGGTGTGTCTGAGTGAGAGAAGGCAAGCTCATGCAGATGCTAATGGAACCTGATATGGAGGGAAAGTGAGGGTACCTTTCCTTTCTCAAAAAGGTGGAGGTGTGTGTCTGAGTGCAGAGGCAAGCTCAAGCAGATCCCTGTGGAACTTCATATGGAGGGAAAGTGAAGGTACCTTACCTTTCTCAACAAGGTGGAGGTGTGTGTCTGAGTGCAGAGGCAAGCTGAAGCAGATCCCTGTGGAACTTGATATGGAGGGAAAGTGAGGGTACCTTACCTTTCTCAACAATGTGGAGGTGTGTCTGAGTGTGGAGGCAAGCTCATGCAGATCCCAATGAAACCTGATATGGAGGGAAAGTGAGGGTACCTTACCTTTCCCAACAAGGTGGAGGTGTGTATGAGTGGGGGCAGTCTGGTTGTGTAATCCCAGTTGTGAGAAGGATACCTATAGCGATACTAATGCAGACTGTGCAGGTGTTCAGACAAGGTTGTGCACATTTAATTCCACGTTGTGTGATGGGTTACAGAACAAGGCCATACGTTTTGATAAATGCATGACAGGTGGTTTGTGGTGAACACAGGTTGTGTAAGTTCGAAGTTAATAGAACTTTTGATCATTATTACAGTACTTGCAAAATCGAAGATTTTTCAAGTATATTGGTCGGTTGTGTTTGTGGTTCTGTCTGTCTGTCTGTTTGTCTGTGTGTTTGTTTGTCACCGGCCTACAGGTCACAATGTTCAACCGATCTTCACGAAACTTCACCAAATGGTAGAGTTGGTCAAAAGCAAGAAGCCTATTGTTTTTGGGGTCAAAAGGTCAAAACGTCTTCATCGGCCAAAGGTCACCAACTTTGCTAAATTTCAAAAATCCTCAAATTTTCATCTGATTGACCTGAAATTTGAAGAGCACTTGCATATCTGGTCACTGAATTCAACCACCAAGTATTTTTGAGGTCAACATAGGCCAAAAGGACAACATAGGCCGAATTTCTAAAATCCTCAATTTTCATCCAATTGACTTGGAATTTGAAGAGGACTTGCATACCTGGTCACTGAATTCAACCACCAAGTATTTTTGAGGTCAACAAAGGCCAAAAGGACAACAAAGGCAAAAATTCTAAAATCCTCAATTTTCATCCAATTGACTTGAAATTTGAAGAGGACTTGCATATCTGGTCACTGAATTCAACCACCAAGTATATTGAGGTCAACATAGGCCAAAAGGTCAACATAGACCAATATTCTAAAATCCTCAATTTTCATCCAATTGACTTGAAATTTGAAGAGGACTTGCATATCTGGTCACTGAATTCAACCACCAAGTATTTTTGAGGTCACCATCGGCCAAAAGGTCAACATAGACCAATATTCTAAAATCCTCAATTTTCATCCAATTGACTTGAAATTTGAAAAGGAGTTGCATATCTAGTCATTGAATTCAACCACCATGTATTTTTAAGGTCAACATAGGCCAAAAGGTCAACATAGGCCAAATTTCTAAAATCCTTAATTTTCATCCAATTGACTTGAAATTTGAAGAGGACTTGCATATCTGGTCACTCAATTCAACCACCAAGTATTTTTGAGGTCAACATAGGCCAAAAGGTCAACATAGGCCAACATTCTAAAATCCTCAATTTTCATCCAATTGACTTGAAATTTGAAGAGGACTTGCATTTCTGGTCACTAAATTCAACCACCAAGTATTTTTGAGGTCAACATAGGCCAAAAGGTCAACATAGGCCAACATTCTAAAATCCTCAATTTTCATCCAATTGACTTGAAATTTGAAGAGGACTTGCATATCTGGTCACTAAATTCAACCACCAAGTATTTTTGAGGTCAACATAGGCCAAAAGGTCAACTTAGGCCAAAATTCTAAAATCCTAAATTTTCATCCAATTGACTTGAAATTTGAAGAGGACTTGCATATCTGGTCACTAAATTCAACCACCAAGTATATTGAGGTCAACATAGGCCAAAAGGTCAACATAGACCAATATTCTAAAATCCTCAATTTTCATCCGATTGACCTGAAATTTGAAGAGGACTTGCATATCTGGTCACTGAATTCAACCACCAAGTATTTTTGAGGTCACCATCGGCCAAAAGGTCAACATAGACCAATATTCTAAAATCCTCAATTTTCATCCAATTGACTTGAAATTTGAAAAGGAGTTGCATATCTAGTCATTGAATTCAACCACCATGTATTTTTAAGGTCAACATAGGCCAAAAGGTCAACATAGGCCAAATTTCTAAAATCCTTAATTTTCATCCAATTGACTTGAAATTTGAAGAGGACTTGCATATCTGGTCACTCAATTCAACCACCAAGTATTTTTGAGGTCAACATAGGCCAAAAGGTCAACATAGGCCAACATTCTAAAATCCTCAATTTTCATCCAATTGACTTGAAATTTGAAGAGGACTTGCATTTCTGGTCACTAAATTCAACCACCAAGTATTTTTGAGGTCAACATAGGCCAAAAGGTCAACATAGGCCAACATTCTAAAATCCTCAATTTTCATCCAATTGACTTGAAATTTGAAGAGGACTTGCATATCTGGTCAATAAATTCAACCACCAAGTATTTTTGAGGTCAACATAGGCCAAAAGGTCAACTTAGGCCAAAATTCTAAAATCCTAAATTTTCATCCAATTGACTTGAAATTTGAAGAGGACTTGCATATCTGGTCACTAAATTCAACCACCAAGTATTTTTGAGGTCAACATAGGCCAAAAGGACAACAAAGGAAAAAATTGCAAAATCCTCAATTTTCATCCAATTGACTTGAAATTTGAAGAGGACTTGCATATCTGGTCGCTGAATTCAACCACCAAGTATATTGAGGTCAACATAGGCCAAAGGTCACCAACTTTGCTAAATTTCTAAAATCCTCAATTTTCATCCGATTGACCTGAAATTTGAAGAGGACTTGCATATCTGGTCACTGAATTCAACCACCAAGTATTTTTGAGGTCACCATCGGCCAAAAGGTCAACATAGACCAACATTCTAAAATCCTCAATTTTCATCCAATTGACTTGAAATTTGAAAAGGAGTTGCATATCTAGTCATTGAATTCAACCACCATGTATTTTTAAGGTCAACATAGGCCAAAAGGTCAACATAGGCCAAATTTCTAAAATCCTTAATTTTCATCCAATTGACTTGAAATTTGAAGAGGACTTGCATATCTGGTCACTCAATTCAAACACCAAGTATTTTTGAGGTCAACGTAGGCCAAAAGGTCAACATAGGCCAACATTCTAAAATCCTCAATTTTCATCCAATTGACCTGAAATTTGAAGAGGACTTGCATATCTGGTCACTGAATTCAACCACCAAGTATTTTTGAGGTCACCATCGGCCAAAAGGTCAACATAGACCAACATTCTAAAATCCTCAATTTTCATCCAATTGACTTGAAATTTGAAAAGGAGTTGCATATCTGGTCACTAAATTCAACCACCAAGTATTTTTGAGGTCAACGTAGGCCAAAAGGTCAACATAGGCCAGAATTCTAAAATCCTCAATTTTCATCCAATTGACTTGAAATTTGAAGAGGACTTGCATATCTGGTCACTAAATTCAACCACCAAGTATTTTTGAGGTCAACATAGGACAAAAGGTCAACTTAGGCCAAAATTCTAAAATCCTCAATTTTCATTCAATCGACTTGAAATTTGAAGAGGACTTGCATATCTGGTCACTGAATTCCACCACCAAGTATTTTTGAGGTCAACATAGGCCAAAATATCAACATATGCCAAAATTCTAAAATCCTCAATTTTCATCCAATTGACTTGAAATTTGAAGAGGACTTGCATATCTGATCACTGAATTCAACCACCAAGTATTTTTGAGGTCAACATTGGCCAAAAGGTCAATAGGCCAAATTTCAAAAATCCTCAATTTTCATCCGATTGAATTGAAAATTGAACCAGCATTTGCACATTGAGTCACTAAATGGGGAAACCAACTATTTTTGAGATCAAAAGGTCAAAGGTCAAGTCAAGGTCAACCATCCAAAATCATTTTTCATCTGAAAAATCGTCACTTTTCTCCCTATTGACCCGAACTTTGATCAAGATTGTCAATTTTAATCTTGATGAAATGGACAATTTGCTGTATCAATGGAATTTTTTTTTCTTGGGGGGGGGGGGTTGAGGGGCGGATTTTGCAAGTATCGTGCTCCGCATGACGTCTTCTTGTTTGTTTGTTTGTCACCGGTCTATTTTATTTCTAATTGTTTGCACTTTTGCTTGTACCTAATGCTGTTGACTTTGACGTCATGAAAAATCATGAAATCATATCGAAATAAATCATGATCACGTCTCTGAAGGAACTTGTACCAGTTTGAATTTTATTGAAGAGTGCGGTTTGTTGCAGCAGCTTGGATGATAAGCACCTGTGGCAGTCAAACCGCAATGATATTTTAGGTTTTGACCTTTTCTGGAGGCAAAGGAATTGTGTGGAGTCCCTGGAGGTTGCACGGCAACATCACCACCACAAAAGGCGACAGAAAACGTGGTGTATACAAGTGGTGTTCTCGTTCCCATACATATATGATTAGATAGATACACCACCACAGCTCATCCTCTGGAAACGAGCTGGAAGGATTACCATGACGACATTGAAAGGTTAAAACACATCGGTGAGTGCACACAAACAAAGCGCAGCACTGATTGGTTGATCAGATGTTAGCGACAGATTGAGCAAACATGTGAGATGGAACTGGAACATGATATGGGCTCGCACCTTGCCGGTATAAAACATGTCCTGAAAATCCATCGCTGCCTAGCAACTGCAATAAGGTATAGGCATTGATATATGTGTGCATATATATATATATGTGTGTGTGTGTGTGTGTGTGTGTGTGTGTGTGTGTGTGTGTGTGTGTGCGTGTGTGTGTGTGTGTGTATACAGTCGTGGCCAAAAATATTGGCACTTTTGCACTTTTTTCAAATAACTCACAATTTTCTCGAAAAACAAGTTGAAATTGACAAAAAATATTTGGTCTCCACAATTCTTTATTTCACTTTTAACATTACAAAACCTTTGTTTTTGATTCAGAACTTAATACATCTATCTATAATTCCAGTAATCTCTGTGTGTTTGTTTGTACGTTTGTACGTTTGTACGTTTGTACGTTTGTACGTTTGTTTGTTTGTCTGTGACCGCTGTTTCTCGACAACCACGGGTCCGATATACTTTTAACTTGCCAGGTATATTGCTGGGGACCCGAGGATGTGCCTTTTCAAGGTTTCATATTAATCGGACAATTACTTACCGAGCTATGTCCAAAAAACGATTCAACCAATCAGAGAGCAGCGAACTATCGCGTGTGCCGAACGTGGCGGACACACTCTGCCTCGGATGGCACATTTGAGAGCGTATTCATTTATTTCACGTTTGCAAACTATGTTGGCGCTATACTATGTTTTAAAACTAATAAAAACCCCGGGGGGATTGTCACTGTACTCGCAAGCCGTTCGCCGTTCGCTTTGGCGTTGCGAATGAACCAAAACATTTCATGCACCAAACCATTTCATGTAAAGCGTTCGCCGTTCGCTTTGGCGTTGCGAATGGACCAAAACATTTCATGGACCAAACCATTTCATGTAAATAGAGGGGGGGATATAATTTTAGATATAGATATAGTACGGGCATGCCCTAGTCCTTTTAAATCAGAAAAAAAAGAAATAGCATTGACAAAATTATTGACACCCGAAACTTAATATTTGGTAGCACAGAGTTTGGACAAAATAACTGCAGTCAAGCGCTTCCTGTAGCCATGAATGAGCTTCCTACACCTCATTAATGGCAGTTTGTCCCACTCTTCTTGTGCAAACTGCTCCAGTTCTCCCAGATTTGAAGGGTGCCTTCTCCAAATTGCTGTTTTCAGATCTCCCCACATGTGTTCAATGGGATTTAGTTCTGGACTCATTGCTGGCCACTTCAGAACAGTCCAGCCTTTTGTCTTGAACCATTCCTGGTTGCTTTTTGAAATGTGTTTGGGGTCATTGTCCTGCTGCAAGACCCATGACCCTTGACGGAGACCCAGCTTTCTGAAACTGGGTTGAACATTGCGCTCCGAAATGCCTTGCTAGTCTCCTGATTTCATGATGCCGTGCACCCATTCAAGGCATCCACAGCCAGAGGCAGCACAGCAACCCCAAAACATCACTGAACCTCCTCCATGTTTGACTGAAGGGAAGGTGTTCTTTTCTTTGAAGGCTTCGTTTTGTTTACTGTAAACATAGAGATGATGTGCTTTACCAAAAAGCTCCAATTTGGGCTCATCTGTCCATATAACATTCTCCCAGAAGGGTTTTGGCTTGTTCAGGTGTGTTTTGGAAAACTCCAGTCGGGCTTTCTTATGTCTCTCTTTCAGCAGTGGTGTCCTCCTGGGTCTCCGACCATATAATCCCATTTCATTGAGTTGGCGACGGATGGTTCGAGTTGAAACTGTCGTACCTTGTGTCTGAAGGTCAGCTTGAATCTGTTTGGCAGTTGATCGAGGTGCTTTCTCCACCATTCAAACAATCCTTTGCTGCAATCTTCAATCAAGTCTTCTCTGGCGGCCACGTCCAGGGAGGTTGGCTACAGTGCCATGGGCCTTAAACTTCCTGATAACATTGCGTACAGTGGACACAGGAACATCAAGGTCTCTGGAGATGGACTTGTAATCTTGAGATTGTCCAATGTCCATGCTTGGCTACAATCTTGTGTCTGACCTCCTCGGACAATTCTCTGGTTTTCTTTCTTTTCTCCATGCTCACTGCGGTACACATAGTGACACAAAACAGCAGAATGACTCCTTTTCTCCATTTAAACTGGTTGAATGGGTGATTTTTATATTGCAGGCACCTGCAACTTACCACAGGTGAGTTCAATTCCAAAGTAAAGGAGAATCACCTGCTTAAAATCCAATTATTTCTAACAACTTCTAAAAGGTGCCAATAATATTGTCCGGGCCATTTTAGGATTTCTGTGTGGAATAAGCTCGGATTTCGTAATTTTTTCAGCTTTGTTACCTCCGCCACCAAAGGTGGATGGAGGTTATGTTTTCACCCCTGTCTGTCTGTCTGTTTGTTTGTGAACAAAATATCTCACAAAGTTGTGGACAGAATCAGACGAAATTTGGCGGAGATGTAGCGTATTTGACAAGGACAAAATGATTCGATTTTGGTGAAGATCCGGGTTCGGATCCGGCTACTAGAATTTTTAAAGTGATTCTTCACCATTGGGAGATCGGGCTAAAACTATACATGGCAGGATATCTCAAAAAGTTGTGGACGGGTTCGGACGAAATTTGGTGGACATGTTGTGTGTGTGACGAGGAAGAATCGATTCAATTTCGGTGAAGATCCGGATCCCGATCGTAGAATTTTTAAGCGATTCTTCACCATTGAGTGATATGGCCGACCAGGCGGAGGTATGCTCTCTACTGAGTGCCGTTCTAGTTTTCTTTGTTCCACTGCAAACCAAAGAAATACAAATGTGGAAACCTTTTTTTTTAATTTCAACAATTTTCTGGAAGAAATGGTGCATTATTTTTAAAAAGTGCAAGGGTGCCAATAGTTTTGGCCACGACTGTACATGTATATATATATTGTGTGTATATATATATATATTGTGTGTATATATACGAGGGCATGCCCGTACTATATCTATATCTAAAATTATATCCCCCCCTCTATTTACATTAAATGGTTTGGTGCATGAAATGTTTTGGTTCATTCGCAACGCCAAAGCGAACGGCGAACGCTTTACATGAAATGGTTTGGTGCATGAAATGTTTTGGTTCATTCGCAACGCCAAAGCGAACGGCGAACGGCTTGCGAGTACAGTGACAATCCCCCCGGGGTTTTAATTAGTTTTAAAACATAGTTTAACGCCAACATAGCGCCAACATAGTTTGCAAACGTGAAATAAATGAATACGCTCTCAAATGTGCCATCCGAGGCAGAGTGTGTCCGCCACGTTCGGCACACGCGATAGTTCGCTGCTCTCTGATTGGTTGAATCGTTTTTTGGACATAGCTCGGTAAGTAATTGTCCGATTAATATGAAACCTTGAAAAGGCACATCCTCGGGTCCCCAGCAATATACCTGGCAAGTTAAAAGTATATCGGACCCGTGGTTGTCGAGAAACAGCGGTCACAGACAAACAAACAAACGTACAAACGTACAAACGTACAAACGTACAAACGTACAAACAAACACACAGAGATTACTGGAATTATAGATAGATATATATTGTGTGTATATATATATATATTGTGTGTATATATATATATATATATATATATATTGTGTGTATATATATTGTTGCGAATATGGAATTTGGCCTCCATATCCGCTTGTAAATATTCCCCTATTTTCTCCGATACTCCCCAACTCTCCCTTACCCCATTCCCTAGTCCCATTGTCTGTAAACAACACCCATTAGAGCCGATCTTCCCCTTCATCCCCCCATTAAATGTCGTGCCCAGGTCCCCGCACCACACGTAGACAATTATAGGACATCTTGCTAGTTATTCTTAATCTATGTCAGTTAAGGACTTGTTTCCATTAATTATGACTCTTCGTTGCACCAGAATGTGATTATATGGCACCTGTTAGGAAGTTTAGGACCTCCCCATACCTCTCCGCATCTCTTCCCCATGAAGAAGCGCCAACTACAACAACAACAACAAAAGAGGGGGGCGGCGCGGTGACGGCATGGGGAGTGGGCGTCCTCCTTCCGGCTCGGTTAGCCACCATTGACCACGCGCTCCACGGGGTTACCACGAAGGGGCTCCCTGTCGGCCCCTCGTCAAGGGCGGAGCCGGTAACCCCCGCACCCAATGAGAAGCCATGGGCCGATGCCATCTGGGGCGGCGCTAACGAGCCGAGGGCGTGTCACTCCCCGCCGGATATACGCGGCCCCGCGCCGGATGTGACGTGAGATGCGCCCCGAGCTTGGAAGGAAAAGACGCCACCCTCCCGAGCGCTGAGCGACCTCCCCAGCTTGAGACCAAAGTCGCGACCCACAAGCGCTGTGATACCTTCACGCATCTCTGGACACCACCGTACGTGATTCTGTCCCTGAGCCAGGTGCACCTGAGCCATCGCGACCTGCCTCCCCTTTTCATCAACCCCCGTGTGAGTCAGCATTTTGTCCCGTGTGTCTGTCGTCTGTCCGGGGATAATATAAGAGTGTGTCTAAGTGCCTGTCTTCCTGTAATATACCTCTAGCCCCTGTAATCTAACCTTTTTCCGTACGAATATACTTGAAAATCGAAACCCTGGTGTCGTATTGTGTCATTATAGCCCAGCCGGGTGTCTTCTCTTTCCTATTGAGCCAGCGTAGCGCGATTAGTCAACATTCGGGCACAATCGGGTAACTTGTACGGATACGGCGGCCATCCCGCTCGGCCCACCATACCATCAAAGTCGTATCTGTAACAATTGGTGTCGAGGAGTGGAATTCGAACCCGGGACTAAATTAATTAGGCCCAAATTTTGGGAGGGAAAATCGATTCGGAGCGCGTTTCCCGCGCGAAATTATAACGGCGAAATTTCAATCTGTTTTACGAAAATAAAAAATAAAAACCGAATTTTGAAAGTCGCGCTATGGCGGATCAAGACAGCTGGGGTCCGGTAAAGGAGAGTGAGGTAGGGTCGATCCAGGACCAAAATGAGGGACAGGAGGAGAGCGAAGCAGTGAGGGCGGCAGGTTCGCAAAATAGCGCCGTCACGCACGAAGAAGCGGGCGCGCAAAATGGCGCCTCGCTGATCACCGCGCCAGCGACCGTGGCAGCGCCCCCGATGGATTGGGGCCTTTTTTTCATACAAATGAAGGCCCTTATGGCCCAGAATAGCGAGAAAATGAGGGAGGAAACGAGGGCTAATAGTGAGCGATTGGAAAACCAAATGGGGGTAATGGGAAACCAAATGGGGGTAATGAGGGACGAAGCGAGGGGTACCAGTGAGAAGTTAGACAATAATTTTGAGGAGTTAGACAAGAAAATTGAGAAGTTAGACAATAATTTTGAGGAGTTAGACAAGAAAATTGAGAAGTTAGACAATAATTTTGAGGAGTTAGACAAGAAAATTGAGAAGTTAGACAATAATTTTGAGGAGTTAGACAACGGGATAAAAGAAGTAAAGAATGGGTTAACGGGGGTAGAAAACAGAATGGCCGCTCAAGAGAATCAAATGGAAGGGATGCAAAAAGGGTTAGAGGGGTTAGAAAACAGTATGGAAGGCAAATTGAGGGACATGAGGGACCAAGCGGAAAGGGAAGTTAAACAAATGGAGCAGCAGATAGAGGGGGTCAGAATGGGGGTAGAAACCAAACTGGATGCTCACAGGGAGGAAATGGAGCAGATGAGGGTGGCATCTGGGCAGGAGATGCAAGTGATGGGAGAGGAGATCAGAAGAGGAGTGAGTGAGGAGGTCGGAGGAGTGCGCGAGGAGGTGAGGCACTGTGAGGAGCACATGGAAAAGGAGGTGAGAAAGGGGACTGTAAAGTTACAAGGGGGCATAGAGGTCCTGACGCAGGAGGTGGAACAGCTGACGGAGGGACAAAAAGGACTAACGGAGCAGGTTCAAAGGAACACTGCGGTATTAGGAGGGTTAAAAGCGACACAAAACGACATAAAAAACGACTTGATAGCGACAAAGAGGGAATGTCAGATGGTACGTGAGGGACTGACAACGAGGTTGGACGAGGTGATAGAGGTTATGGAGACGAAGGACCGGCAGGTGAGGACGCACATGGAAACGGTCAAGGTAGCCTTAGAGGATGAGCTTGAGGAGACGTACCGGGGAATAAAAGAGGTGAAGCACAAATTAGAAGAAGTGGAAGAAGGGATGAGCGAAATTAAGAAGCGACGGAGAGGGGATAAGAAAGAGATAAAAGAGGAGATAAAAGAATTGGTCCAAAGTCTGTGTTTGGATCGTGATGATGTGCTCATTAACCGGATGAGGGATTCGCAGGTGATGGAGGAGAAGCGAAGAGGAAGAGGACCCGGTGTAAGTGGTGACCAATATGGTCGTGCGTATGATGCGCCAGGTGATTTAAGAGGCTTGGGGGTCGAGATAGACCCGGGTGTTCGTGAGAGGCCACTGGTGAAGTGTGCGACAGGTCTGGTGTGCGAAAATGGAGGTGTGCAAGAAAGTCCGACTCCGGGGTGTGTGAGGAAAAAGTGCGTACCAAGGAGTGAGGGTGCTGGCGAGAGTGAGTCGGTCGTAGCGCGTGTGCGAGGGAGCACATGGAAGCGCGGGGTGGTGAGTGTTACAGAGGGTGTGACGGGAGAGTGTGCGCAAGAGTGTGCGCGAGAAAGGTGTGTGACGGACAGGTGCATGAGGAAAGAGTGCGCTGTCAGAAGTAAGGAAGAGTGTCCACCTGTGGTGAGTGTTACAGAGGGTGTAACGGGAGAGTGTGCGCGAGAAAGGTGTGTGACGGGCAGGTGCACGAGGAAAGAGTGCGCTGTCAAGAGTAAGGGTGAGTGCGCTGTCAGGAATAGAGGTGAGAGTAGTGAGAGTAGTGAGAGTGACATGGAGCGTGAGTTAGTTGTGACAGGTGAGAGAGGATGTACACCTGGGATGGAAGGATGCACACCTGGAATGGTAGAGCGTGAGTGGGAATGCACGCTGGAGTTGGTGGTGAGGCACGTGGTTGGGTGTGCGAATGAGGGCACACCTGTGATTGTCACAGAGGAGGTGACCGAGGAGGGGGTGCGAAGCGGTGTATTGGTGAGGTGTGCTACCAACGAGTGTGTGCCAAAGTGTTCGGTGGTCAGGTGTGTGACCAAGGCGGTGAGTGGAATGGGTGTACCTGGGTGTGTAAGGAACGGTACGAGGGGCATGGAAACGGCTGGATGTGTGAGCAAGGAACGGGCTGCGGGATGTAAGCATGCAGGTGAAGCATCGACGTTAGACGGGGTAGAGTTTAGAACGACTTTTAGCCGAAGCAGGCCCTCGGTGCGTGCCGGGCCTCGCTTTGAACGGCCGCGTCCAGGCTCCACTAGGCGGAGCTTGCAGCCCGATAGGAAGGGTCGTTATGGCGACCACGTTTTGTTGAGACGTGCCGGCAGGTCGAGATCGGGACATTGGATGGCTCCACGCCGAGGTGATGCGTGGGATCTCGGGCCGGGTAAACCTCCTTCCCTGCACCGAAGGCAGGATGCAGCCAGCCGCTGGCACAAAACAACCAGCATCCATTGCTTGGCTTTACGAAGCCGGGCTTTGGACAGGAATTGGCGCACCGAGAGGCAGTAGTGAGTAGACTGGGTGATGAGGTTAGTGTTTTGGACCCAAAATTAGAGAAAAATAAAATTTGATGATTGGCAAGGGATTGGCAGTAGTGATTGGCAGGTGGGCAGTGATTGGCAAATTGTTGATTTATTGAAATTTGATGTGCAAAATTGGTAGTGAGAGACCCCCGATGTGGTGGGATGGCAAATCCACCATCCTTCCCAGGGGGGCAAAGGAGCAATAGTTTATGGGGTGTATGGCAGTGAAAACTAGCCCGGGTGGGTTAGGATATTGTGTGTAGGGATCTAGCGAAGATGACAGTAGGTAACGTTAAGGTTAGTTAGTGACTGATACCTGTAGTGGGGACGCAGGTAGATTAGTGTGGATTATAATGACGAGGGAGCGCAATAGTTAAAGGGACGACTGGGAAGCGCAAGTTTCAGAAGGGAGTAGTTAGCTGAGATGATGCTGTGTGTGTGAGGATTGAACAAGTGTGATTGCACAGGTGTGCAACTGGACAGGTGTGTGGAGCAGTGTATGAGTAGTGAGTGTGTGGATCAGCGCGAATGCGCTTGGGGAGAGAAGGGTGCAGGTGGCACCAGGTGTCAGAGCACAGGTGTGCAGGTACAGGCGTGTGGAGAGAGTTGGAGTGAGTGGTACGGAGTGGTGTGCATGGTGCGAAGGTGTGGATGGGGGAAGAGTGGACCCCTTTCACGAGTACCCGGGGCGGGTAGTGTAAGTGTTAGGTAGAGGGTATAGGTAAATTGTGGTTAGATATTGGCATCTGTGGTGCGGTTGCAGAATGGTGTTGTGGATGGGTGCATTAGTGTTGTGGAAATGGCTGGGCGTGTAGCCTGTTAGTGTGTGTAGTTGGTTGGGCACTCCACCACTGTGAGGATGTCGGCCAGGTGAGGCCGCAGGTGGGCTCTGGGAGCCGGTAGAGTTGTGGATGGGGCCCGAGGATCCGGAGGATGGATCGGGCAGCCCAGTGCCAGAGAGGGCACGGAGTGGGGAGAGAGCCAGAGGGCCTTCCCCAGGTAGTTAGGTTAGGGTGAGGAGCAGGTAAGCTCGGAGGCAACTGCAGTGGTGGAGGTGTGCAGGTGGGTGGACCCACTGGGAGAGGTACACGCCGCAGCCCAGAAATTGTGCGAGGGCACCGGGAGATGAATCGGGGGAGTGAGACCCCAAATTGAAGAGCACCACAGTTTGGCCAATGGGAATTGGTTTTTAGAACCCATAGTGTAAGAGGGCCAATGGTTTGGCCGGAGAAAGCCCCCGGGTAGTGTAAAGTTGTTAAAGTCATTTAGGAGATAGTTAGGATTGATGAACCTGTCGCACCATACGCAGCCACTTACCTGTGGTGATGATGATGACTCCACACCTGTGTTTTCTTTGTTTTGTTGCAGGAAATGAGAATTGCTGTGTGGATTGGTGAGACGCATCACGACGTGGATGAGACATTGGGGTGATTCCATCTCTCCCTCCTTAGGAGGGACTGATGATGAATTGGTGATGGCAAATTTTGATGTTGAGTTGAAAATGGCAAATTTTGATGAGAGTTGAAAATGGCAAATTTGATTGGTTAGGAGGGAGAGAAGACGAATTTGGTATATGGGAGGAACGGGGAAGACAGTAGGGATGTTTGTTGATTTGTAAAGTAGATGTTTATGAGTAGTGTTGTGTTGTGTGGATGCAGTAAGGGGTAAGGGAGGGGCCATGTAGGTTACCTGGTGGGGGGGGGGCGTACGATAGGAACGTACCTGTCTCACCTGGTTCCCATGTGCCCCCAGTGTGCATTACCTTACATTGCGTGCACTTTTGCGCCCTTACCACCTTACTCACTTGTCTGCTTCTTTTGTCTCCCACCTCCGAGGATCTGGCTTTGGGGTAGAGAGAGAGGAGAGAGAGGTGCTGGCTGCGCAGTTGTGGGCCTGCACTTTCGCTGTTCGCTGCCTGGATCGGTACACCATATGGACCGCAATGTTTGTGGCCACCCACAATGGACCGCAGCTCTTTTGCGGCCAAGCACCACCCGTGGAAGGACCTATGGGTCAACGTGGCACCTATGCCATACAGGTGAACCACTTATAGTTAACACCACCAAGTGCACCACAAGAAGAGCAAGAGACACCTGCAGGGTTAGGGGTTGTTGAAGTTATTTTTATTCCAATGAACAATGGTGACTGCACCGATTGGTGGTGGGGTGGTGCTTTTGATGCCGGGAAGGGTGCTCTGCACGTTATTAAAGGCCGTCGGCCACAGAGCACTCGTGGGTTGGTGTATCGATGTTGGCAAGCGCGCTCTCTCTATGCATAACATCTGCATGTGTTCCTCCAAAAACAGGTCCTGGATCGTAGTGTAAATAGCAGCGTAGTCTTGTAAATAATGCTCCCTACCGGCTGTATGTTTAGTTTGAGAATTCTTTCCGGATTCGGTTATCCTGTGGGTGTGTTTCTGTGAGGAGAAGGGTGCAACGTCGCAGGGGGACATATTTACTCATTTGTGAATATCTGTAAAACTGTCGCACTCAGGGTAGAGTTAATAGTAGAGGGAACTACATTGCGTGCCACACTAAAGTAGGTAAAAATTTGTCGGGACGCCCCGAGGGTAGAGAAGGGTGCAATGTTGCGAATATGGAATTTGGCCTCCATATCCGCTTGTAAATATTCCCCTATTTTCTCCGATACTCCCCAACTCTCCCTTACCCCATTCCCTAGTCCCATTGTCTGTAAACAACACCCATTAGAGCCGATCTTCCCCTTCATCCCCCCATTAAATGTCGTGCCCAGGTCCCCGCACCACACGTAGACAATTATAGGACATCTTGCTAGTTATTCTTAATCTATGTCAGTTAAGGACTTGTTTCCATTAATTATGACTCTTCGTTGCACCAGAATGTGATTATATGGCACCTGTTAGGAAGTTTAGGACCTCCCCATACCTCTCCGCATCTCTTCCCCATGAAGAAGCGCCAACTACAACAACAACAACAAAAGAGGGGGGCGGCGCGGTGACGGCATGGGGAGTGGGCGTCCTCCTTCCGGCTCGGTTAGCCACCATTGACCACGCGCTCCACGGGGTTACCACGAAGGGGCTCCCTGTCGGCCCCTCGTCAAGGGCGGAGCCGGTAACCCCCGCACCCAATGAGAAGCCATGGGCCGATGCCATCTGGGGCGGCGCTAACGAGCCGAGGGCGTGTCACTCCCCGCCGGATATACGCGGCCCCGCGCCGGATGTGACGTGAGATGCGCCCCGAGCTTGGAAGGAAAAGACGCCACCCTCCCGAGCGCTGAGCGACCTCCCCAGCTTGAGACCAAAGTCGCGACCCACAAGCGCTGTGATACCTTCACGCATCTCTGGACACCACCGTACGTGATTCTGTCCCTGAGCCAGGTGCACCTGAGCCATCGCGACCTGCCTCCCCTTTTCATCAACCCCCGTGTGAGTCAGCATTTTGTCCCGTGTGTCTGTCGTCTGTCCGGGGATAATATAAGAGTGTGTCTAAGTGCCTGTCTTCCTGTAATATACCTCTAGCCCCTGTAATCTAACCTTTTTCCGTACGAATATACTTGAAAATCGAAACCCTGGTGTCGTATTGTGTCATTATAGCCCAGCCGGGTGTCTTCTCTTTCCTATTGAGCCAGCGTAGCGCGATTAGTCAACATTCGGGCACAATCGGGTAACTTGTACGGATACGGCGGCCATCCCGCTCGGCCCACCATACCATCAAAGTCGTATCTGTAACAATATATATGTATATTGTGTGTATATATATATATATTGTGTGTATATATATATATATTGTGTGTATATATATATATATTGTGTGTATATATATATATATTGTGTGTATATATATACACAAAGAATTAAGTTAAGCACCCCCCCCCCGTTTTTTTACAACCTCGCACATTACAAGTTTGTTGTCGTCAAAACAGTGTAATATACCCATGATATTGCTATATTTTCTGGAGAAGTGATATTATGGTCACATAAAAACATAACAATCATGCCGTTTTCAATATTTTATTCTGAATAATTTAAGGTGAAATTTTTTGGGAATTTTAGGCATATTTTCACCTCAATTTAAGTATGGAGCTATAGGTCCATCACGGACAGTGTGGATGACGTTTATGTTTTCTAACGTACAGTCATTGTTCTGAGAAGACCTCTAGCGATCTTTGCGTCAATAACGTGTGTAGGACCCACGTGATCGGATCACTGACTCAACCCTACGTCTCATAGACCCTGTAAGCCGTCGTATGCGTTGCTGTGGCAGGTTGTTCCATTCCCGATGTAATGCACGTTCCAATTCATCCAGATTGGCTATTGGAGGGACCATCTTCGCTATTTGTCGTCCCAACATGTCCCAAACGTGCTCGAGGGGGTTCAACCTGCCACAGCAACGCATACGACGGCTTACAGGGTCTATGAGACGTAGGGTTGAGTCAGTGATCCGATCACGTGGGTCCTACACACGTTATTGACGCAAAGATCGCTAGAGGTCTTCTCAGAACAATGACTGTACGTTAGAAAACATAAACGTCATCCACACTGTCCGTGATGGACCTATAGCTCCATACTTAAATTGAGGTGAAAATATGCCTAAAATTCCCAAAAAATTTCACCTTAAATTATTCAGAATAAAATATTGAAAACGGCATGATTGTTATGTTTTTATGTGACCATAATATCACTTCTCCAGAAAATATAGCAATATCATGGGTATATTACACTGTTTTGACGACAACAAACTTGTAATGTGCGAGGTTGTAAAAAAACGGGGGGGGTGCTTAACTTAATTCTTTGTGTATATATATATTGTGTGTATATATATATATATTGTGTGTATATATATATATATTGTGTGTATATATATATATATTGTGTGTATATATATATATATATATATATATATATATATATATATATATTGTGTGTATATATATATATATTGTGTGTATATATATATATATTGTGTGTATATATATATATATATATATATATATATATATATATATTGTGTGTATATATATATATATTGTGTGTATATATATATATATATATATATATATATATATATATATTGTGTGTATATATATATATATTGTGTGTATATATATTGTAACGATTTTGAGAAGTGTAACGGGTTTTGAGAAGTGTAACGGGTTTTGAGGAGTGTAACAATTTTGGAGGAAGGGTAACGGATGTGAAGAGTATGGTTTTGGTATGGTAACATCCTGGTAATGTAAATAATGGTCGCAGCCGTCCTCCTAATTAATTTCATAGAACATACACGCAGGTCACGATATATCTTTTAAATAGTGTATTTCCTTATTCCATGTAGGCTAAGTATGTGTTTTCCACTAGATTGACTTTGCATTGTATCAAACAAAATAAGCGTAGGCCCTTCCAATTTCCCCAAAACCTCCCTTCCAATTGCCTTCCGCATTTTGGCTGGTTTTCTTCAAACCACCATTGGCCACGAGGTAAGGTTGGGGAAGAAAGGCGTGTCTCCACCTCGTCATAAGAAGCAAGGAGTGAACCAGCCCTAACAGCCAATCAACACCGCGGTGAGTGACCCGGTAGGCGCGCCCTCGGAGTCGGCGGCTTGATTTCGCTGGAGGTGATAAAAGCGACTGCAGGGGACTGCTTTACCAGTGCAGATGGGAGATGACTGGAGATGAGCTGGAGAGGAGCAACGAGGCTGCACCAAAGAGAGGCCTTGAGAGATACGCTGGGGGATGACCTGGAAGAGGAGCGCAATCCACCGCAAGCCCTACCTACCTACCTACCTGCCTGCCTGCAATACCCCCCTGTCGTTGGAGAGACGCGCTGAACGGAGGGAGACGGCTCCACCCCAGGAAGAGGAGCAGGTGTGCCGAGCCAGCGCGTGACGGCCGCGGATACGCGACGGAGGTTTTCCCGCCAAAACCGCGAGGGGTGCTGCGGCCTCCGACCTTGCCTTCCTCTCAAGCAATCAACCTCGAGCCATTACCTGCCTGCAATATCCATCGTGTGAGTGTGAACGTCCTGTCCTACTCGTTTGTCTTGGGGATTAAGTAAATGAAATAGAATAAGTTAACAATGCACTGTGTGACTGCTCTTTTCCATCTATTGCTGTAAATAATATTGGTCGCTCTAAAATATTGCTTGTGTGTGTATAATAAATCTGTTCTTCCTCCAAACTCTGTCTTCCTTCTCTCTTCTTCTCTTTCGGTCGCTTCAGAGGTTTCCCAATTGAATATCTGTAGCGCGATTAGTCAACGTTCGGGTGGAATCGGGTTCTAATCGGGGAGTAACTGTTCGGACGCGGTTAAATACACCACCGCTCGGTAAAATAACATCCAAAAACCGTGTCCGTAACAATTGGTGTCGAGGAGTCGGATTCGGACCCGGGACTAAATTTGTTAGGCCCAAATTTTAAAAAAAAAATCTTGGTCAAAATTACGAGCTGCCGAAATTGTGTTGTTTTATAAAACCCGAATTTTGAGATCGCGCCATGGACAATCAAGGCGATCGGATGTCGGTGGGGGAGATAGACGGGTTAGGGGTAACCCAGGAACCAGGGGAAATGTATGTGGAAGAAAGGGAGGAGGAGAGCAATGAGGAGGCGGTTGAGGGTGTATCAGGTGCACAAGATGGCGTCCTCGCGCACATGGTTGTTGCGGCACCAAATTTAGTCGCGGCAGTCGAGCCCGCAGTGCCAATGGACTTTTGCCTATTTATGACGCATTTCATGGCATCTATGAAGGGCGACAGCAGGGGATTGGATGCAATGATGGCTACCCAGGGAATCGACATGAAAAAAATGAGGAGGGAAGCAAAGGACAACCCGGAGGGATATCGGGAGCAAATAAACGACAGCATAAAAAAAATGGGGGAGTTCGTAGATGGCATGGGAGGCGGGAGAGGCACATCGGTGCACGACGAGGTAAAGCGGGTCGAAAAGCGCTGGTTGAGCGAAGCGGAGGAAAGCACGGGTACAATGACGGGGGTAGAAATCGCGACACGGGGTTTAGAAAAGCCAGCGGTCGCCGAGGTTAATAAAGAAAAAGCAGTAGCGGGAATAATTAAAATTGAAGAGATGACGGAGGTAGCCCGGGAATTGCAGGGAGAAATGGATTATGTACAAGGTCTGTGTTCAAATCATGATGTGATGCTCACTAACCAAATAAAGAGTTTGCAGGTGGCAAAGGAGGGGCGGAGACGAGGTACGGAGGTGAGTGGCAATGTACATGATGTGAGGGGAGATTCAGTCGGCTTGGGGATTGGTTTGGATCCGGGTGTTCGTGAAAGGCCGTTGGTGAAGTGTGTGACAGGTCAGGTGTGCGAAAAAAGAGGTGTGCGAGAATGTCCGACCATGGGGTGTGTGAGGAAAAAGTGCACGCCGAGGAGTGAGTGTGCCGTCAGGAGTGAGCCGGTCGAAGCGCGTGTGCGAGGGGGTACATGGAAGCGCGGTGTGGTGAGTGTTACGGAGGAAGTAACGAGAGAGTGTACACCTGTGGTGAGTGTTACGGAGGAAGTAACGAGAGAGTGTACACCTGTGGTGAGTGTTACGGAGGAAGTAACGAGAGAGTGTACACCTGTGGTGAGTGTTACAGAGGATGTAACGAGAAAGTGTACGTCTGTGGTGAGTGTTACGGAGGAAGTAACGAGAGAGTGTACACCTGTGGTGAGTGTTACGGAGGAAGTAACGAGAGAGTGTACACCTGTGGTGAGTGTTACGGAGGAAGTAACGAGAGAGTGTACACCTGTGGTGAGTGTTACAGAGGATGTAACGAGAAAGTGTACGTCTGTGGTGAGTGTTACGGAGGAAGTAACGAGAGAGTGTACACCTGTGGTGAGTGTTACAGAGGAAGTAACGAGAGAGTGTACACCTGTGGTGAGTGTTACGGAGGAAGTAACGAGAGAGTGTACACCTGTGGTGAGTGTTACGGAGGAAGTAACGAGAGAGTGTACACCTGTGGTGAGTGTTACGGAGGAAGTAACGAGAGAGTGTACACCTGTGGTGAGTGTTACGGAGGAAGTAACGAGAGAGTGTACACCTGTGGTGAGTGTTACAGAGGATGTAACGAGAAAGTGTACGTCTGTGGTGAGTGTTACAGAGGGTGTAACGGGAGAGTGTGCGCGAGAGGTATGGTGTGTAACAGGGAGAGCGTTGGTGGAATGTACGGACGGCGTTGGAACGCCAGGTTTTGTAAGGGTGAAAGGGGTAGCGTATGCTTGTAAGCATGCAAGTAAAGCATCGATGGTAACCAGGTTAGCGGTTAGGGCGACGGATAGCCGATGCGAGCACTCGGGGCGTGGGGTGCTTTGTTGGGTGCGAGGCCCGGCGCGGATCGATGCTGCGTCGCTTCTCTTCGAAGCGTCGTTGCCGATTCGGGCTTGGCCCCGCCCCGCACGGTCGAGTCCGGGCTTTGCCGGGCGAGGCGACCGGTCCGGTTCGAGGGCGAGTGGGAGGAGGCGGAACGGTGCCCCCTCGTGGGGACGGGGTTCCGACCGGGGGAGATTGAGCCATCGGGCCCGGGACCGCAAGGTGCCGCGCCGAGATGGTGCGTGGAGCCTCGGTCCAACCAAACCACCTCCCTTGAACCGAAAGCCGGACGGATTCAACCTGCAGGCAACCAAACCACCCGAATTCATTGCTCGGCTTTACGAAGCCGAGTTTAATGATGTCATGACGCACCGAGGCTAGGATATAGCGGACTGTGATGATGGTGATCGTGATAGTGAATTGATACGAAATTTCGAAAAGTGAGTAGAATTGGCAGTAAATGAAAAATTTTTGAATTGTTGGATTTGGACGAGCGAAATTGGTAGTGAGAGACCCCCGATGTGGTGGGATGGCAAATCCACCATCCCTCACAGGTGGGGGGCAAAGGAGCACTAGATTATGGGGTTTATGGCAGTGAAAACGAGCCAGGGAGGGCTTGGATAATGATAGGGATCTAGCGAAGATGACCTTAGGTAACGATAAGGTTAGTTAGTGACTGATACCTGTAGTGGGGACGCAGGTAGGTTAGTGTGGTTGATAATGACGTGGGAGCGCAATAGTTTAAAGGGACGACTGGGAAGCGCAAGTTTCAGAGGGGAGGAGTTAGCTGAGATGATGCCGTGTGTGGGAGAATGGAACAGGTGTGATTGCACAGGTGTGCAACTGAACAGGTGGATGGAGCAGTGTATGAGTGAGTGATGGTGATTGTGTATTGTGATGACCAAGTGGTCCAGGAAGAAAGGAGGGTGCAGGTGGCACCAGGTGAGATTGCACAGGTGTGCAACGACAGGTGAATGGAGGGCAGGTGTATGGAATAAATGGTATGGAGTATTGGAATGGATGGTCGTGGAGTGAGTATGGTGGAAATTGTGGAGTGGAGTGGATGGTGCGAAGGTGTGAATGGGGGAAGAGTGGACCCCCATCACGGATACCCGGGGCGGGTAGTGTAAGTGTTAGGTAGAGGGTATAGGTAAATTGTAGTTGGATATTGGCATCTGTGGTGCGGGTGACAGAATGGTATGTGGATGGGTGCGTTGGTGTTGTGGAAATGGCTGGGCGTGTAGCCTGTTAGTGTGTGTAGTTGGTTTGGGCACTCCACCACTGTAAGGATGTCGGCCAGGTGAGGCCGCAGGTGGGCTCTGGGAGCCGGTAGTAGTTGTGTGGATGGGGCCCGAGGATCCGGAGGACGGACCCGGGTAGCCCAGTGCCAAAGGGCACCAAGGGGTGACAGAGCCAGGAGAGGGGCTGCCCCCAGTTAGATAGGTTAGGGTGAGGAGCTAGGTAAGCTCGGGTGGCAACTACAGTGGTGGAGGTGTGCAGGTGGGTAGACCTGTTGGGAGAGGTACACGTCGCAGCCCAGAAATTGTGCTAGAGCACCGGGAGATGAATCGGGGGAGTGAGACCCCAAAATTGAGGAGCACCACAGTTTGGCCAATGGGAATTGGTTATTAGAACCCATAGTGTAAGTTGGCCAATGAATTGGCAGGGAAAGACCCCGGGTAGTGTAAAGTGTGTTAAAATCATTTAGAGGATAGTTAGGATGAAGGATCTCCTCACACCATCTGCATCCACTCACCTGAGGTGACAGGTACTCCACACCATGCCATGTTTTGATTATTTTTTATGATGCAAATGTTTGGATTGTGAGACGCATCATGACGTGGGTGTGACATTGTGCGTAATTCCATCTCTCCCTCCTTTTGAGGATTGATGATGAATTTGGTGATGGCAAATTTTGAAGTAAAGGGATTGTGGGGACGAATTTGGTATAGGGGAAATATGGGGAAGACGTGACAGTAGTGACGAATTTGTAAATGGGTAGATTTTGTAAATATGGGGTAAGAGCAAGGGTAGTGTAGGTGACAGGGGGGTGACGTACGGTAGGGACGAGCTTTCTCACTTCGCCCTCCGTACGCATTTCACCTTGCATTGCCTTGTTTGACGTGTACCCTTGTGACCTTACCCCTCGCTCAATTGTCTTTCTTTTGTCTCCCACATGACCTGTGCGCCATTGGGTGCCGAGGGGAGCGTGCGTGAGGTGGCCATTGTGCGCCCGAGATTCCCAGAACCAGCACGCATTGCGTTGATGTACCACTTTATGGACCGCTGTTCGGCGGCCAAGTACCACTTGATGGACCCCAGGTTCTGGGGCAGGGCACCTCTGTTGGAAACCGGCCATAGTGGCCAGGGAATCTTGCTTGCGGACCTCGGTAAGGTGGCACCTATGCCAAACAGGTGGACCACCCTTAGTTGGCCCCTGAGGCCCTAAATAAAAATGGACACAAGTTGTGCTTTTTTTAGTATGTCCAAATAGGCCGCATGAAGCCAGAAGACGTCGGGAAGAACATCGGCCCAGCAGAGAAGGAGAAGACCACCACCAGTTGTTTTGTTGTGTTTATTATGAACCATGGTAACCGCACCGGATGGTGTTTTTGGGTGCTTTTGGGTGCTTTGGGGTGCTTTGGTGGTATTGGTACTGGTACTGGTGCATCGATGCAATGCGTGCTGTCTCCTCCCTCCCAACAGGAATTTCTTTCTCTTGTTCCCTAAAAAGAAAAGAAAAAAACACACAGGTCCTGGGTTGCGTTGTAAATAAGAAATCACGTCATTGTAAATAATGCTCCCCACCGTAAATGTATAGTTTCAGAATAATTCCGTAATTCGGTTAGCTGTGGGCTTGAGTCTGTTAGACAGGATGCAATGCAATAGGGGGACATACTTATTTGTGTTTTAAAATTGTCACACTCAGGGTCAGGTTAATTGTAGAGGGAATTACACCTACATGTCACACTCAGTTAAGTCTAGTAGGCCCGAGGACGTGCCTGAAGAAAGGAGGGTGCAGTGTAACGATTTTGAGAAGTGTAACGGGTTTTGAGAAGTGTAACGGGTTTTGAGGAGTGTAACAATTTTGGAGGAAGGGTAACGGATGTGAAGAGTATGGTTTTGGTATGGTAACATCCTGGTAATGTAAATAATGGTCGCAGCCGTCCTCCTAATTAATTTCATAGAACATACACGCAGGTCACGATATATCTTTTAAATAGTGTATTTCCTTATTCCATGTAGGCTAAGTATGTGTTTTCCACTAGATTGACTTTGCATTGTATCAAACAAAATAAGCGTAGGCCCTTCCAATTTCCCCAAAACCTCCCTTCCAATTGCCTTCCGCATTTTGGCTGGTTTTCTTCAAACCACCATTGGCCACGAGGTAAGGTTGGGGAAGAAAGGCGTGTCTCCACCTCGTCATAAGAAGCAAGGAGTGAACCAGCCCTAACAGCCAATCAACACCGCGGTGAGTGACCCGGTAGGCGCGCCCTCGGAGTCGGCGGCTTGATTTCGCTGGAGGTGATAAAAGCGACTGCAGGGGACTGCTTTACCAGTGCAGATGGGAGATGACTGGAGATGAGCTGGAGAGGAGCAACGAGGCTGCACCAAAGAGAGGCCTTGAGAGATACGCTGGGGGATGACCTGGAAGAGGAGCGCAATCCACCGCAAGCCCTACCTACCTACCTACCTGCCTGCCTGCAATACCCCCCTGTCGTTGGAGAGACGCGCTGAACGGAGGGAGACGGCTCCACCCCAGGAAGAGGAGCAGGTGTGCCGAGCCAGCGCGTGACGGCCGCGGATACGCGACGGAGGTTTTCCCGCCAAAACCGCGAGGGGTGCTGCGGCCTCCGACCTTGCCTTCCTCTCAAGCAATCAACCTCGAGCCATTACCTGCCTGCAATATCCATCGTGTGAGTGTGAACGTCCTGTCCTACTCGTTTGTCTTGGGGATTAAGTAAATGAAATAGAATAAGTTAACAATGCACTGTGTGACTGCTCTTTTCCATCTATTGCTGTAAATAATATTGGTCGCTCTAAAATATTGCTTGTGTGTGTATAATAAATCTGTTCTTCCTCCAAACTCTGTCTTCCTTCTCTCTTCTTCTCTTTCGGTCGCTTCAGAGGTTTCCCAATTGAATATCTGTAGCGCGATTAGTCAACGTTCGGGTGGAATCGGGTTCTAATCGGGGAGTAACTGTTCGGACGCGGTTAAATACACCACCGCTCGGTAAAATAACATCCAAAAACCGTGTCCGTAACAATATATATATATTGTGTGTATATATATATATATTGTGTGTATATATATATATATATTGTGTGTATATATATATATATTGTGTGTATATATATATATATTGTGTGTATATATATATATATATTGTTGCGAATATGGAATTTGGCCTCCATATCCGCTTGTAAATATTCCCCTATTTCTCCAATACTCCCCAACTTTCCCCAATCCCCCATTCCCTAGTCCCATTGTCTGTAAACAACAATCAGTAGAGCCGACCTTCCCCTTATTCCCCCATTAAATGTCGTGCCCAGGTCCACCGCACCACACGTAGACAACTTTCGGACATCTTCCTAGTTATTCTTAATCTATGTCAGTTAAGGACTCGTTTCCATTAATTCTGACTCTTCGTTGCACCAGAATGTGATTATATGGCATCAGTAGTGAGTTTAGGACCTTTCCCATACCTCCTTCCATCTTCTTCCCCAACAATTACAACAACAACAGAGGAGATGGCGGCGGCGCGGGGGAGGATGCGTCCTCACACCGGCTCGATTAGCGCCATTGACCACGCGCTCCACGGGGTTACCACGGAGGGGCTGGCTGTCAGCTCCTCGTCAAGGGCGGAGCCTGGTAACCCCCCCGCACCCAATCAGAAGGGCGGACCGATTCCATCTGGGGCGGAGCTAACGTGCCGAGGGCGTGTCACTCCCCGCCGGATATACGTGGCGACTTAGCGGACGTGACGTGAGATGCGCCCCCAGCTGGAGAAAGAAGTACCTGCGCGCGCTGAGTCAGAGGCGCCCCGCCTGAGAAAGAACGTTGCCTGCGATCGCTGAGAGGAAGCGAACCCGCCTGGGAAAGAACGTTACCTCCGAGCGCTGTGACCTCCCCGCATCTTTGGACCGGACCGAACCGTGTGGATTCTGCCCCGAGCCCAGGCGCACCTGGAGCCACCGATACCTGCCTTTCCCTGCCATCAACCCCCGTGTGAGTCAGCCGTTGTCCCGTTTATCTGTCGTCTGTCCAGGGTCAATATAAGAGTGTGTCTAAGTGCCTGTCTTCCTGTGATATACCTCTAGCCCCTGTAATCTAACCTTTCCGTACGAATATAATTGAGAATCGAAACATTGGTGTCTGTCATTATAATCCAGCCGGGTGTCTTCTTTTCCTTTATTGATCCAGCGTAGCGCGGCTCCGTCAACGTCGGGTATAATCGGGTAATTTGTGCGGACACGACGGCCATTCCGCTCGGCCCACCTTAACATCAAAGTCGTGTCTGTAACAATTGGTGTCGAGGAGTGGGATTCGGACCCGGGACTAAATTAGTTAGGCCCAAATTTTGGGAGGGAAAATCGATTCGGAGCGCGTACTGCGCTCGACAAAATCGATCCGGAGCGCGGTCCCGCGGTTACTGCGCTCGACGAAATTATAACAGCAAAATTTGGATTTGTGTTACGAAACTCGAATTTTGAAAGTCGCGCTATGGCGGATCAAGACGGCTGGGGTCCGGTAGGGGAGAGTGAAGCAGGGTCGGTCCAGGACCAAATTGAGACACGTGAGTGGGTGTGCGAATGAGAGCACACCTGTGATTGTCACAGAGGAGGTGACAGAGGAGGGGGCGCGAAGAGGTGTATTGGTGAGGTGTGCGAGCAACGAATGTGTGCCACAGTGTTCGGTGGTCAGGTGTGTGACCAAGGCTGTGAGTGGAATGAGGGTACCTGGGTGTGTAAGGAAAGGTACGAGGAGCATGGGCACGGCTGGATGTGTGAGCAAGGAACGGGCTGCGGGATGTAAGCATGCAGGTGAAGCATCGACGTTAGACGGGATAGAGTTTAGAACGACTTATAGCCGAATCGGGCCCTCGGTGCGTGCTGGGCCTCGCTTTGAACGGCCGCGTCCGTGCTCCACTAGGCGGAGCGGGCAGCCCGATAGGAAGGGTCGTTATGGCGACCACGTTTTGTTGAGACGTGCCGGCAGGTCGAGATCGGGACATTGGATGGCTCCACGCCGAGGTGGTGCGTGGGATCTCGGCACGGGTAAGCCCCCGTCCCTGCCCCGAGTGCCGGACGCATCCAGCCGCTGGCACAAAACAACCAGCATCCATTGCTTGGCTTTACGAAGCCGGGCTTTGGACAGGAATTGGCGCACCGAGAGGCAGTAGTGAGTAGACTGGGTGATGAGGTTAGTGTTTTGGCCCCAAAATTAGAGAAAAACAAAATTTGATGATTGGCAAAGGATTGGCAGAGTGATGATTGGTAATGGTACAGTGATTGGCAGATGATTGGCAAATTTTTAATTTGTTGAAATTTGATGTGCAAAATTGGTAGTGAGAGACCCCCGATGTGGTGGGATGGCATCCCTGCCACCCTTCCCATGTGTGGGGGCAAAGGAGCAATAGATTATGGGGTGTATGGCAGTGAAAACTAGCCCGGGTGGGTTAGGTTATATTGATAGGGATCTAGCGAAGATGACATTAGGTGACGATAAGGTTAGGTAGTGACTGATACCTGTAGTAGGGAAGCAGGTAGATTAGTATGGATGATAATGACGTGGGAGCGCAATAGTTTAAAGGGACGACTGGGAAGCGCAAGTTTCAGAAGGGAGTAGTTAGCTGAGATGATGCCGTGTGTGTGAGAATTGAACAGGTGTGATTGCACAGGTGTGCAACTGGACAGGTGTGTGGAGCAGTGTATGAGTAGTAAGTGTTGTGGATCAGCGCGAATGCGCTTGGGGAGAGAAGGGTGCAGGTGGCACCAGGTGTGAGAGCACAGGTGTGCAAGTACAGGTGTGTGGAGAGAGTTGGAGTAAGTGGTACGGAGTGGTGTGCATGGTGCGAAGGTGTGGATGGGGGAAGAGTGGACCCCCTTTCACGAGTACCCGGGGCGGGTAGTGTAAGTGTTAGGTAGAGGGTACAGGTAAATTGTGGTTGGATATTGGCATCTGTGGTGCGGGTGAAAGAATGGTACATGGATGGGTGCATTAGTGTTGTGGAAATGGCTGGGCGTGTAGCCTGTTAGTGTGTGTAGTTGGTTGGGCACTCCACCACTGTGAGGATGTCGGCCAGGTGAGGCCGCAGGTGGGCTCTGGGAGCCGGTAGAGTTGTGGATGGGGCCCGAGGATCCGGAGGATGGACCCGGGTAGCCCAGTGCCAGAGAGGGCACCGAGTGGGGAGAGCGCCAGAGGGCCTTCCCCAGGTAGTTAGGTTAGGGTAAGGAGCAGGTAAGCTCGGAGGCAACTGCAGTGGTGGAGGTGTGCAGGTGGGTAGACCCACTGGGAGAGGTACACGCCGCAGCCCAGAAATTGTGCGAGGGCACCGGGAGATGAATCGGGGGAGTGAGACCCCAAATTGAAGAGCACCACAGTTTGGCCAATGGGAATTGGTTTTTAGAACCCATAGTGTAAGAGGGCCAATGGTTTGGCCGGAGAAAGACCCCGGGTAGTGTAAAGTTGTTAAAGTCATTTAGGAAATAGTTAGGATTAATGAACCTGTCGCACCATACGCAGCCACTTGCCTGTGGTGATGATGATGACTCCACACCTGTGTTTTTTTTGTTTTGTGTTGCAGGAAGTAAGAATTGTTGTGAGGATTTGTGAGACGCATCACGACGTGGATGAGACATTGGGGTGATTCCATCTCTCCCTCCTTAGGAGGGACTGATGATGAATTGGTGATAGCAAATTTTGATGTTGAGTTGAAAATGGCAAATTTTGATGTTCAGTTGAAAATGGCAAATTTGATTGGTTAGGAGGGAGAGAAGACGAATTTGGTATATGGGAGGAACGGGGAAGACAGTAGGGATGTTTGTTGATTTGTAAAGTAGATGTTTATGAGTAGTGTTGTGTTGTGTGGATACAGTAAGGGGTAAGGGAGGGGCCATGTAGGTTACCTGGTGGGGGGGGGCGTACGATAGGAACGTACCTGTCTCACCTGGTTCCCATGTGCCCCCAGTGTGCATTACCTTATATTGCGTGCACTTTTGCGCCCTTACCAACTTACTCACTTGTCTGCTTCTTTTGTCTCCCACCTCCGAGGATCTGGCTTTGGGGTAGAGAGAGAGGAGAGAGAGGTGCTGGCTGCGCAGTTGTGGGCCTGCACTTTCGCTGTTTGCTGCCGGGATCGATACACCATATGGACCGCAATGTTTGTGGCCACCCACAATGGACCGCAGTTCGTTTGCGGCCAAGCACCACCCGGGGATGGACCTATGGGTCAACGTGGCACCTATGCCATACAGGTGAACCACTTTTAGTTAACACCAAGTGCACCACAAGAAGAGCAAGAGACACCTGCAGGGTTAGGGGTTGTCGAATTTATTTTTATTCCAATGAACAATGGTGACTGCACCGATTGGTGGTGGGGTGGTGCTGTTGATGCTCGGGAAGGGTGCTCTGCACGTTATTAAAGGCCGTCGGCCACAGAGCACTCGTGGGTTGGTGTATCGATGTTGGCAAGCGTGCTCTCTCTATGCATAACATCTGCATGTGTTCCTCCAAAAACAGGTCCTGGATCGTAGTGTAAATAGCAGCGTAGTCGTGTAAATAATGCTCCCTACCGGCTGTATGTTTAGTTTGCGAATTCTTTCCGGATTCGGTTATCCTGTGGGTGTGTTTCTGTGAGGAGAAGGGTGCAACGTCGCAGGGGGACATATTTACTCATTTGTGAATATCTGTAAAACTGTCGCACTCAGGGTAGAGTTAATAGTAGAGGGAACTACATTGCGTGCCACACTAAAGTAGGTAAAAATTTATCGGGTCGGGACGCCCCGAGGGTAGAGAAGGGTGCAATGTTGCGAATATGGAATTTGGCCTCCATATCCGCTTGTAAATATTCCCCTATTTCTCCAATACTCCCCAACTTTCCCCAATCCCCCATTCCCTAGTCCCATTGTCTGTAAACAACAATCAGTAGAGCCGACCTTCCCCTTATTCCCCCATTAAATGTCGTGCCCAGGTCCACCGCACCACACGTAGACAACTTTCGGACATCTTCCTAGTTATTCTTAATCTATGTCAGTTAAGGACTCGTTTCCATTAATTCTGACTCTTCGTTGCACCAGAATGTGATTATATGGCATCAGTAGTGAGTTTAGGACCTTTCCCATACCTCCTTCCATCTTCTTCCCCAACAATTACAACAACAACAGAGGAGATGGCGGCGGCGCGGGGGAGGATGCGTCCTCACACCGGCTCGATTAGCGCCATTGACCACGCGCTCCACGGGGTTACCACGGAGGGGCTGGCTGTCAGCTCCTCGTCAAGGGCGGAGCCTGGTAACCCCCCCGCACCCAATCAGAAGGGCGGACCGATTCCATCTGGGGCGGAGCTAACGAGCCGAGGGCGTGTCACTCCCCGCCGGATATACGTGGCGACTTAGCGGACGTGACGTGAGATGCGCCCCCAGCTGGAGAAAGAAGTACCTGCGCGTGCTGAGTCAGAGGCGCCCCGCCTGAGAAAGAACGTTGCCTGCGATCGCTGAGAGGAAGCGAACCCGCCTGGGAAAGAACGTTACCTCCGAGCGCTGTGACCTCCCCGCATCTTTGGACCGGACCGAACCGTGTGGATTCTGCCCCGAGCCCAGGCGCACCTGGAGCCACCGATACCTGCCTTTCCCTGCCATCAACCCCCGTGTGAGTCAGCCGTTGTCCCGTTTATCTGTCGTCTGTCCAGGGTCAATATAAGAGTGTGTCTAAGTGCCTGTCTTCCTGTGATATACCTCTAGCCCCTGTAATCTAACCTTTCCGTACGAATATAATTGAGAATCGAAACATTGGTGTCTGTCATTATAATCCAGCCGGGTGTCTTCTTTTCCTTTATTGATCCAGCGTAGCGCGGCTCCGTCAACGTCGGGTATAATCGGGTAATTTGTGCGGACACGACGGCCATTCCGCTCGGCCCACCTTAACATCAAAGTCGTGTCTGTAACAATATATATATTGTGTGTATATACGTATATATATATTGTGTGTATATATATATATATATATATATATATATTGTGTGTATATATATATATATTGTGTGTATATATATATATATTGTGTGTATATATATATATATTGTGTGTATATATATTTATTTATATATATATATATATATATATATATATATATATATATATATATATATATATATATATATACATATTATATATACTGTCTAAAGTATGAATTACCCTGGTGCAGTACGGGGTGAATGTACACAGACACCAAGCAGAGATCGTGTAGCTTGTGGGCGAAGCACGAGTTCACATTAGAAAGTCAGTCACATGTTTATGATGCAGAAATGGAACAACAAAAATAGAGGTTTATTTTTGACACAGATACTTGAGCCAAAGCTCACCAATGTGCACAAACACCTTTGGATCACATGGTGGACCGATCCATGACTGCTGCTCGTGGACAGCATCCCATGCACTGTGTCTTTATTTCTTGCTTTATCTTGTGCTGTAAATCAATTATTGGTTTCCCGGTTCCAAATGTTGTTGTGTCTTTCATTCATGTTTTGTTCATCGTCTTCCACCGTTACATTTGTTCCTCCGGTGTCTCAGGCTCTGCAAGGAGCTTGAACATCAGGACAAGGCCAAAGAAGACATCACCATACTTTCGCATGAGGTATGGTGACATGAATCGACGATGAGCAAATTAACAGAGCATCTGCAATCCTGAACCTGGGATTCCATGAGCTAAGTACTCAGATGGGAGCGCAAACAGGCAAACCCATTAATCCACCTGTTTAAGAAGTAAGTTATTCCACTTTTTAATATTATTGCCAGAACTGCACTGACATTCTCTTCTACAACTGCTTCAACTGCCCCCAAATAATCCCACCTTGTGGTGTCGGCTGGGAAGGGTTTTTTATGCCTCAAGTCTTTCACGAACTCGCCAGCCAGGCCTGATGTTTGATGGAAGGTGGCAAGCATTTGAAATTTGGCCAGGTACAGGTACACTAATCGTCTACTTTTTGCAAAAGACTAACGTCCAGCAGCTCATGCTAGCGAATGGGACACCCGGCTTAACGTCCATCCAAAGAATAAAGTACTTCGTGATGCGATGCCCAGCAAGCCAGACACTAACTGGCAACAACCTCCATATTACCAAATGTTTCCTTGGAAAATTCGAACTTCTAACGATGTTAAAGGCCTTATCCGCAGCTCCATGTAGTACTGCCCTCCCCTTTGGCCTGGCACCCCTGCCACACAGCTTTCACATATTGACATACTGGAGACTACAAGACCCTTAAAATGATTGGAATCTCACGTGAAGCTGACTTTCTGGGCCTAGTACTCCCACATCGCAAGCCGGCTGGTGCATCCTCTGTCTTCCCTAGTTGGTGCCCGTTCCCTGCTTTGGCCCCCAACTCCAGATTTTTCCATGGTGCATGCCATGTGCCAGTAACCCACTTTTGTTGTGATACAGGTTCAGGCTTACTACTCACTTGCACTCATTTGTTTCTCTTTTCTCTCACCTGTGAAACCAAACTCCTCCACCCAGTTTAAATCCCAACCTTCGCTCCAGGGTTTCAAAATGGCCGTTCATTATCGGATCCTTTTATGGCGTATCCCGTAGGGCAATGCCATCTGGAAGAGCGCTTCTCTGTCTGTCCGGTGTATGTATGTCTGTCCCTCACAAGTTTCCACCAATCGGACCTGAGGATCTGATCACATGACAGGGGGACAGCAGATCCTCCACTCAGCATATCCAAGCCCGGATACGCTGTTGTTAGACTATCGGTCTTTTTCCTTATAATTATTTTATAAATGTAATTTTAAAAAATTATATAACTTTATAATACTTTTATAACAAACCGAGATAACCAAATAGCATGTTTAACAGAACAGTAACAGTTCACATTGCTATCCTAAGGACGAACCTATCACAGCAGACTCAGTCAAAAACACGAGGCAAACAAGGGAACTGACAGAATGCATACATGTGTACGTGCAGCCTTCCCTGGTGAAGCAGCGGGAAGCACATTGCAGGCTGGTCTTAAGATGCCCAAGGGCCTCTGTAAGTGACTGTTCCTGTCTGTGTGGCGCTGGCAGGGCATTCCATGTTGTCTGGAACCGAGCTTCGGTGGGACCGTGTGTGGATACGGCAACCCGTGGCAGCGGCACGCTATGTCCGGGCAAACGGGGATGTCCCTGGGTTGTATCGGGCAAACCCCCAGAGGTGGAGGGTGAAACGGATCATGAATGAGGAGACGGCTTGGTACATGAGTCATGGTTCCTTGATGGGCTGGAGATGGGTGCTACAAGACCAAGGAAGGCTTTTTTTTTTTGTATACAGAGTCGAGGCTCGTGAAAGAGCTAACATTTATCAAACAAACAAATCAAACAAACAAACAAAGTATATAAAAAGGGGAGCAGTCGACAACATGGGGAGAGAAGGGGAGGAAGCACACAAACACAACATTTGAGAGCAGGGACATCGGGAGATGTTTTTGGAGGGAGAGGGCCTGGGGGGAGGCAGGATAGGTATAAAACGCAAGGACACCAAGGACTTCCAGGAAAGAAGTCATGTCACCTCAAAAAAGTGGATTTGGGGTGAAATTAGCGGGGGTAAAAAAGATCAAGGTTTTGGATTGGGGAAGATAAGAGATGGTGGTGAACAGCCGTTTTAAAGACCTGGAGGGAGGAGTGGGATTGAAGAGAGTGAGGGAGTTTGTTCCAGAGGCGGGAGAAAAGAGGAATGAAGGAGTGAAGGTGAGCAGAGAGTCTTGATTTTGGCAGTTTAACCATAAGAGGGTTGCAGGCAGATCTTGTGCGACCTGCAGGAATATTTGGGGGACAGAGCCCAGAGAGAGCTGGGGGAGCAAGGCCGGAGAGGAGTCGGTAGAAGACGGAAAGACCACCAACCTGCCTGCGGTGATTAAGTGAAAGGCCCTCGGAGATAGCGTCATCGCGGGAGATTCCAATGATTCTGAACGCTTTGGTTTCAAAAGCGTGAAGACGAGCTAGGTGTGAGGCAGGAGCACCAGCCCAGAGGGGAGAGCAGTACTCCATTGAGCTGCGGCTGCGTTCGGTCTTCGCACTAGCGCGTGGAGATGACGACAGGTGGCAGCAGACGACACACACACACACACACACACACACACACACACACACACACACACACACACACACACACACACACATACACACTGCGTGAATGTGTACGTGATTATGTGAGATTGTGACGCTCAGTTTAACGTCCAACTGAGGGACAGCGCGCACCTTGATTAATCACCCTGCCTGTGAAACACTGTGATGACAGTTTATAGCTGGGTTGAGATTCAAACCCAGGCTCAACAGCTTAGAGCGAGTGTGCGTACCTCTCGGCCATCCTGCCATGGAGTGGGAATGCATTTCTTTGTGTCCACTGAAAACATTTTTCAATTCTCTCTTGAACTCGTCGTTTGCTTTACTCACTCTAATCCTCTAATTTATTTTTCCTTCCAAACTCTGGGAATTTCCCCATGGAGAACCCAGCTGCCGTCACCACACCCATTGCTCATGCCGCAGGAGCTTTCACTGGCTTTAAAATTATTTCTGTTGCACTCAATGAGGTTACACTTTGGGCACATTCCTTAATTTATTCTTCACTAAATATAATTGTCGAAACAGTAGAAAAAGTTAAATATAATGCTTTGCCAATTTCACATGTTCTTGTGTAAATATGGAGAAGGTGGAAGCATAGTCTTCTTTAAATAAATACGCTTATACAGTTAGTAATAAGAATCAGTAATTTCTTAAAATTTTCAGATTTCACTCCAGATTTCGACACTTATTTAGTCCACGAGATCCAAACCTCAAATCCAAACATAGATTTTGATTATCTACTTTAATTAGTCCATGAGAGTAGATTGTGTTTCCAAGGCAAGGCTTTTTGAGTAGGTCGAATCGAGGTGAAGTTGAGCCATTGAACTGTATACAAGACTGTAAAGAGTATGAGTGGTGCGAATTTGTCACCACCAAGCGGTCTCTCACACTCACATTCGCCATCTTAGAAGGTGCACTCATTGTTATATGTCGACTTGCGTGCTGTACTTACCTCAACTCTGATAAATTAGAACCTTTCATTTTACTGCTCTGGCTGCCCAACTGTGTTGCCATAAACTGTACCAATCGTTCGAGAAAAGGATGTGGAAAGACATTTCACAAGAAATTATGACCTTCATTCAAGATTTTTGCGAAATTAATGTGTGAAGATGGATGAAGTTTGGCTTTCTGCTTGGCGCTTCCCGCTTAGTCAAATATGTAACAAAGTACGTAATGATTTGACGACATTGAAAATAAGAAATCTGAACGAACTGAAAACTGTATAAATAAATAAATTCAAATAAAAAACCCACTTGAGACTTGAATATTGAATGAAATTTTGAGTTGAAGGTCAAAGTCAATGTGAACACTTTTCTCACACAAACATAATAATTCACCAAATGTCCGTCTGTCTGTCCGTTCAAAGGTACCGCAAAAACGGCTGAACCGATCGCAACAATATTTTGGGTGGGTAATCCGAGGACCCCCTGGAGTAAAATAGGCAATATTGTTTTTCCAAGTTTTCCAATTTTTCCAAACACGATGGAATAATATTTACCGATATGAACAGTGATGTGGCTTTTGTTGAAATTCTACGTACCAGGAGAGAGTAGATCGACTCCTGACGAACTCTTCCTATATAAACGTGCGGCTCCGAAGTAACATGGCAGCGTGTGCAAAGCGACTGAGAAACAGGTGGAGCGGCCGCTTCCGTTTTGCAGAATTCAATCTTTTTTCAAAATGGGCGCCATGTACTGTTTAGATTTTGATGATTTGCATGTGATATGATTCAACGGATGTTTACATGAATCGTTTAAAATAAACAAAGCCTTCAATTTCTGATATTTTGCCTTTTCATTTGGGCCTCCCAATTGAAGCCCCACCCATAGGGCGGGTACCGTTGCTAGTAAACATAACGCAATGTGGGCTGCGGTGAATTATTGTGAAGGCCAATCCAGTGAATCGACCCACAATGGTGCATGCAACGAGAATACCCATAATCCTTTCATGATTACAGAGCAGTTAAACGAGTTGGGCTGGACAAGGATAAGCTTTTAATGAAGGTAATCCGTTAATTTTCTTCAAAGGGGTTGCAAATTTACCCAAACACCCACTTTTCATTCGTGCATTCCCATGGAATTCCTTCAATATGCCTGCAAAGTTTTGGGCTGCTAGATTTCATTGTTTTGGAGTTATGGAGGAGACAAGCACACACACAGACACACACTACAACAAAACAACAACATGCATTTTAAGGCCGTTTTCCCTGCTAGAGCGGGGGTTAGCCTTGCGGTCCCCATGACAATCTTCTCCATTTTGCCCTATTTTCTGCATCTCTCCTTGTTAACCCCCTTGCCCACATTTCTTCTTCCACCATCTTTAGCCAAGTCTTTCTCGGTCCTCCCCGTCCTATACTTCCTTCTACATTCATTTCCATCACTCTTCTCAACCAGTCCATTTCATCCTTCCTAAACACATGACCAAACCATCTCAACCTGTTCCTCTTCACAGCATCAATCACAGGCTCTATTCCCATTATCTTTCACAATTCATCATTTGTCTTCCTCTCTTTCAACAATACTCCGCACATCAACCGAACCATTCGCATTTCCACCCTTTCCAGCCTTCGTTGCTGCTCTACGTTCATTACCCATGTCTCGCTCCCATAAATCATAACACTTCTCACACATGCAGCATACACCTTTCCCTTCAGCTTCAACGACACTCCCCTCCTCATCAGCACGCCACAGTTCCCGAAACTTCTTCCATGCACATCTCACTCGAGCAACCGTTGCCGAGTCTGATCCACCTTCTCCATTCAGCATGTCTCCGAAGTAGCAAAATGTTTTCACACCTTCCAGCTTCACACCATCTCCAAGATCCAACTCAACATTTCCTCCATCTGCAGCTCCCTCTGTGCACACCTTACATTTGAATGTAGCTGCCACACTGGTTAATGACCCTCAGACCACTACATTTTTTATGAACCCACTCAGCGCACATTGTACATTGAATGGAGTTCACTCCGACACCCTTCCTAAACACAGTACAGGACCACTTCCCAGTTCTTTCCACCTCACCACATGCTTTACCACTTGCCATCACCTTAGTCTTTCCGATATTCACCTTCAGACCTTTTGTCTCCATACATTCCTTCCACTTGTTCATCTTTTCCTTCAGTCCATCCATACTTTCCGCAATCAACACCAGATCATCTGTACACAACAACTCCCACGGTAAACCCTCCTTTACGTTCTGAGCCAGCACTTCCATCACAGCTACAAATAGTAGTGGACTTAGTACCGACCCCTGATGCACTCCCACCTTCACCTCAAACACACCACTGTTCCCGTCCTTCGTCCTTAAAGCTATGCGCACTCTTTCATACATTGCCATCACTACTCTGATCAACCATTCCTCCACTCTGAACTTCCTCAATGCCCATGTCACGACTTTGCATGAAACCCTATTGAATGCTTTCTCCAGATCAACAAACCCAGGAAACAACTTCTTCCTCTTCTCCATGTACTTCTCCTGCCTCACAATAAGCAGCGCGTCTGTCGTTCCTCTTCCTGGCATAAATCCAAACTGCATTTCGTCGATCTTCACCTTCTTCCTTATCCTCCTCTCCAACACCCTTTCCAATACCTTCATTCCATGCTCCAATAACTTTATCGCTCGGTACGAGCCACACTCCAGAGGGTCACCTTTCCCCTTGTATAGAGGGACGAGGGTACTCAGCTCCCAAACCACTGGAATGCGGCCTTCTTTCACCACCAGATTACAGATCTCTGTCATTCTCTTCACACCCCAACTTCCTGCTGCCTTCAACATATCTCCCACAACTCCCGTCGGCCCTCCCGCTTTTCTACTCTTCATTGCTTAGCGGTTAGGGTGCTGGCTTGGGATCCTAGGATCCTGGGTTCGAATCCCGGTCGATCGCTGAATTAACGCCAGGGGGGTTGACTCAGCTTGTCATCCTTCCGAGGTCGGCAAATTGAGTACCGGTTCACTGGTAATTCCCTGTGTGTCGCAGGAGGCGACTAACAAGGTTGGCGGCAGGAAGGGCATCCGGCCATAAAACATTGCTTCAAAAAGGGGACCATGGTGCCCGGAAAAAGGCCAACCCCTGCTCTGCGGGGGAAATGGCCTCTAAAGGTGGTTCTATTGCTTTTATTGCTTCCTCAACTTCCTTCTCAGTTATCTTCTCTGCCGGTCCTAAAACTAGGTTACTCTCCATGTTGCCATCCCATTCATTCTCTGTAATCAACAGCATTTCCATATAACTTTTACATCTTCCTTTAATTCCATCTGGTGCCACAACGATTTGTCCCACTTCATCGTTCAAGCAACTCACCCCCATCACATCACACCTCTCTTTTGCTATCTGCTTTGCAATCCTGAATACCGCTCTCTGACCCTCTTCCGAATCCAAGCGTTCTCCGAACATTTTCCTACATGCCTCCTGCACCTTTGCTACCTCTTTCTTTGCAGCCTTCTTGGCTGCCTTATAACTTTCATGCTCTGCTTTTTCTGCCCCCGTACCCTTCGCCTTCTGCCACTCCTTGAACGTCTTCCTCTTCTCGTCAATCCTCTTTCCGACTTCATCATCCCACCACCATGTTTCCGAGTGCCTCGGTGGTCCTTTTGTCCATCCACATACCTCACCAACGGCTCCCAACAGACTATCTTGCATTGACATCCAACCACTTTCAAGCTCAACCACACATCCTCGAACCTACTCAGCCTCTCTTTTAATGCCTCCCTTACTGCCACCTCTTTCAACCTCCACACCTTCATTCTCGGGTGGTACTTCACCCGTCGAGCTCTCCTTGCACCTTTCACCCTTATGTCGCAGACAACCAAGTGGTGCTGTGAAACAGCCTCCTCCCCCGGGATCACCTTTGTGTCCCGGAGGTGCCCCCTATCTCGCCTATGCACCATCAGGTAGTCAACGGTTGTCGTCGACCCACCTGACGTGTATGTAACAAGCTTATTATCCTCTTTCTGGAACTGAGTATTACAAATCAACAAATCAGCTCCATCCGCAAACTCCAAAATCCTTTCACCTTCTCCATTTCTCACACCATATCCGTAACCCCCATGAACTCCCTCAAAACCGTCCATACTCCTTCCCACATGTCCATTTAGGTCTCCTCCTACCACAACAACTTCCTCATCTTTCACGTTTTCCATCAGCTTCTCTATCGCACACCAGAACTTGTCCTTCTCTTCATCGCTCCGACCAACCTGCGGAGCATATCCCGAGATGACGTTCACCAAGAGCTTTCCAATCATCAGTTTCACCATCATCAACCTATCACTCACTCTAGTCACACTCACCACACTGTCTCCAAACTCTTCAGAAAACAGGATAACAACACCATTCACACCCTCCGGGCACCCTTGCCACACAAACTTGTATTTCTGTCCCTGCCTACCCTTCACCATTCTCACACCACTTCCCTTCCATCTCGTCTCTTGCACACAACATATGTCCACTCTTCTTCTGATCAATACTTCGACCACTTGTACTGATCTCTCTGTCATTGTCCCTGCATTCCATGTCCCAAAGCTCAGAAACCGATCTCCACTTCAGCCTGTACCCTGCCCATATGTAGTTGTAATTGTCATGGTTCTCTTTTTGAGGCAATGTTTTTATGGCCGGATGCCCTTCCTGACGCCAACCCTCTTAGTCGCCTCTTACAACACGCAGGGATACGGTGTACCTATTCTAAACCAGGGTATACACCGGGAAACGTTTAAAACATGGAAATTCTGGGGGGGGGGGGAGGGGGGGCGGCGTCAGCACCACGGCTGCGTCGTCAGCACCACACCACAGCGGCCCAGTCAGCACCACACCACATCGGCCCGGTCAGCACCACACCACGTCGGCCCGGTGCCTGGCACGAAGTCCAAGGACATCAGCACGTCATCCGAAAACAGCTCCGGTTGGTGCGAACCGCTCGGTCAATGGCGCAAACCAGGCCCCGACACGCCCTTGCTCGCTCGGCCCCGATGAAGGCCTCGCTGGGTGTTCTCCAAACAGGGGCTCCAAACACAGACACACACTGACACACAAAAACATTGACACACAGACACACACACACACACTGACACACACACACACTGACTCACACAAACACTGACTCACACACACTGACTCACACAGACTCGTACACTGTTTTATTTCTATAGATAAACACACATTTTATTTATATTGTTGTGGATTTGGAAGAACTCTGGGGAAAAATTCAACACAAAAAGGAACCATGGAGTTTAAATATATCCATAGCGATTCTGTTTAGTTAGGTTGTTTATCCATCCCCTCATATCAGGGACAGGGAAATGTGTTGTGATTGTAGTTAGAACCTTCCCCATTGTTCTCTTCCTCATTCTCAAAAACAAACACTCATTCTCCAACTCTGTATTCAAACCTTATTCCCAAACAACCATGCTCAAACACCCATTCTCAAACCCTCATTTTTGAGCACCAGGTGACACGAAAAGGAGCCAAGCGGAGGGTGAGGTGCTCCTAGCGGAATGCAAAGTGCCAAGAAGAAGGTGAGGTGCGTCTAGTGGAATGCAAAGTGCCAAGAAGAAGGTGAGGTGCTCCTAGCGGAATGTGAAGCGCTCCAGGCGGAACGCAGATCATCCACCAAGCAAACCCTTCCCAAAGTGCCAAGTGGAATGGGTGCTGACCAAGCCATGGTAGAACTGACTCTGTCACACCTCTACACACACACACACAGTCACACACACACACACACACACACACACACACACACACACACACACACACACACACACACACACACACACACACCATATATCCTAGCATCTTCCAGCACATACACCTCATTGACTCACACTCTTGTGGAGCATCAACTTGAGTCCAACAACAGTTATTTTCAGAGCTATAAGCACTATACGATACCGCATGACAGCGCACCTCCCACCGGCACCTCTCACTCTCCTGCATCTACACCTCGTTGGGACCCATGTGGGCCTGCCAGCTCATGTACGGGTGAGGAAGGGGTCACCAACATGCCTAGATTTCTTTTTCGTTCTGTCCCCTTTTATCTACTTTCCCCAGATGTATGAGGTGCCTATGTCTTGCTAGTGATAATGTTGACTGGAGAAGGGGTTTCTTTGAGCAACACACACAAACACACCAGACCTGGGAGGGCTCCGTTCCACCTTCTGAAACCCGCATTTGGAGGTAACAACCAACACACACTTTTCCTGATGCCTTCCTCTGATCATCCACCATAACTGAATGTATTCCTATATTCATCTGAAGGGTTTACCTGTGTAACACTTACCAACGGATTTGAACATTTCTCCAAGTACCACCTGTAGAATCAATCCTTGTAAGCCATTTATCACCATGACAGATCATAAATGTTTCATTTCAGTCACCCAAGGAATCTTTCTCCCTCTCCATAACGTTCATGTTAACACATTAATCACAAACCTCGTTGTTGTTTCATTTTGTTTCCATCAAGTATATATACTGGCATATATATATATATACACAAAGAATTAAGTTAAGCACCCCCCCCCCCCCGTTTTTTTACAACCTCGCACATTACAAGTTTGTTGTCGTCAAAACAGTGTAATATACCCATGATATTGCTATATTTTCTGGAGAAGTGATATTATGGTCACATAAAAACATAACAATCATGCCGTTTTCAATATTTTATTCTGAATAATTTAAGGTGAAATTTTTTGGGAATTTTAGGCATATTTTCACCTCAATTTAAGTATGGAGCTATAGGTCCATCACGGACAGTGTGGATGACGTTTATGTTTTCTAACGTACAGTCATTGTTCTGAGAAGACCTCTAGCGATCTTTGCGTCAATAACGTGTGTAGGACCCACGTGATCGGATCACTGACTCAACCAATCACTTTTTTTCACTTTGATCACTCAATTTCATCAATGGATAATTGCTAATGTCATACCAATCATTATTTGATCTCACATACCTTAGAATATATGCCAATGTATACATATACACAAAGAATATATATTAGGGGGTGCTTACCTTAATTCGTTGTGTAGGGGTGCTTAACTTAATTCTTTGTGTATATATATACTGGTATAAAGCCTATCAAAAATGACGGGTTGGAACAGTTTATTTGACAGTGCAGCCTCGTGAGCATGCCAAAGTCTGAAGCCTGGGTCTAGTGTCAGGTGTGCTTATATCATATTTATTTATTACCTATCCTACAGACCTAAACGAACACTCGGTTTACTCTGCGCACTTTTTACGTCGCGTTCAGCAAATTTCACCTCCCTGTGCCTTGTATTTGTTGTGATTAAAAAAACACGCTTCCATACACCGACCTTGAGGTTCAGTTTGCAGGCCACCGCCTACAATTCCAATGAAAGAGACATCATTACTCTTCTTTTGGGTCTTCAGAGTCCTCAGGGTATTTTGGGTCCTCTGGTTCATTTGGGTCTTTTGGGTGCTCAACCTCTTTGGCATCTTTGGGATCTTCTTGGTCATTTGGGTATTTTGGATGCTCAAGCTCTTTTGCATCTTTGGGATCTTCTGTATCATTTGGGTCCTCGGGGTCTTTTGGGTAATTTGAGTCTTTGTCTTTTGGATCTTCGGGGTATTTTGGGTCTTCATGGTCTTTTGGGTCTTCAGGGTGTTTTGGGTTTTTTTGATCTTCAGAATCCTTGGGGGTCTTCTGAGTCCTTGGGGTTATTTGGGTCCTTTGGATCCTCGGGGTCTTTTCAGTCTTTTGGTTCTTCCGGGTATTTGGGGTCTTCATGTTCTTGTATGTCTTCAACAGTCTCCAGGGTATTTTGGGTCTTCAGGGTCCTCAGAGTCTTTTAGATCTTTTAACCGGTGGGGACACAGTTGTGTTCAAAGATTGCCCATTAACCCCCCTCCCCCCTACTCAAATCCCTCCTAAAGCACAACTCAAAGCCATTAAAACCTACCCTTATGAAGGGGGACAGATAAACACACACACACACACACGCACACACACACAGTGTTTTATATGGTAGATGTGTTGCATCTAAATTAATTTTGGAGAATCGAGTTTAAACAGTCAACTGGAGACATGTTTTCACCGCTGTTTGGTTGTTTGTTTGTGAACATGATATCTCAAAAAAATGGGGACGGATTACGTCGAAACATGGTGGATGAGTTGGTTAGGTGACAATAACAACCTGATTCGATTTTGGTTCAGGTTCGAATCCAGATCTGGCTTATCAGTGGATAGAAAAGTAAACTGTTGAGCCTGGTGGAGGTATGTCCCCCCCCCCCCCCACCCCTCCCCTTCCCACGCCTCCTGCCCCCAAGCCCTCTCCCTCCCACACTTCTCCCTGCTCTTAAATGTTGTGGTTGTGTGCTTCCCCTTCTCTCCCCATCTTGTCTTCCGCTCCCTCTTTTTGTATATTTTGTTTGTCTGGTTGATTTGTTTGTGAAATAAATGTTAGCTCTTTCACGAGCCTCGATTCAGTATACAAAAAAAAAAAAAAAAAAAAAAAAAAAAGTGCCCGTTGTAGTTGTTAATGTTTTAGTGTCCAAGTAAGCCTCTTTTTTTTTTCTTTTTTTTTTTGTATACATAATCGAGGCTCGTGAAAGAGCTAACATTTATCACACAAACAAATCAAACAGACAAACAAACAAAGTATATAAAAAGGGGAGCAGTAGACAAGATGGGGAGAGAAGGGGAAGCACATAAACACAACATTTGAGAGCAGGGACATCGGGAATGTGTGGGAGGGAGGGGGATGGGGGGAGGCGGCGTGGGAAGGGGGGGGGGGGGGAGGTGGGAGAAGTATAAACACAAGGACACCAAGGACTTCCAGGAAAGAAGTTGGTATTTCAAAAAAGTGGATTTGGGGTGAAATTAGCGCGGGTAGAAAAGATCAAGGTTTTGGATGGGGGAAGATAAGAGATGGTGGTGAACAGCTGTTTTAAAGACCTGGAGGGAGGAGTGGGATTGAAGAGAGTGAGGGAGTTTGTTCCAGAGGTGGGATAAAAGAGGCATGAAGGAGTGAAGGTGAGCAGAGAGTCTTGATTTTGGCAGTTTAACCATAAGAGGGTTGCAGGCAGATCTTGTGCGACCTGTAGGAATAATTGTGGGACAGAGCCCAGAGAGAGAGCTGGAGGAGCAATGCCGGAGAGGAGTCGGTAGAAGACAGAAAGACCACCAACCTGCCTGCGGTGAGTAAGTGAAAGGCCCTCAGAGGTAGCTTCATCACGGGAGATTCCAATGATTCTGAATGCTTTGGTTTCAACAGCATCAAGCTGAGCTGGGTGTGAGGCAGGAGCACCAGCCCAGAGGGGAGAGCAGTATTCCATTGAGCTGCAGATGAAAGCCTTGTATGTGGTGAGGAGCTCAGGTGTGCCAAGGAAGGACTTCGCACGACGGAGGATGCCCAGTCGGCGACTGGCTTTGGAGGCCAGATTTGAAATGTGGTTTTCCCAGGAAAGATCATGGCAGATAGTGAGACCCAAAAGCTTGAGTGACAGAACTTCTTGGAGAGAATTATTCAGAAAGTGGATGGGAGGGTTGTCCAGTCGGTCTTTTCGGAGAGACATCGTAAGAGTGTGAGATTTGTCAGGATTGAAAGACATGTTCCACTTGTTTGCCCAGTCAGTGATTTTGTCCAGGTCTGCAGAGAGTGAGGCGGCTGCAGACTGCCGATCTGAGGGATGAGGAATGGAGCGGCAGAGAGTGGAGTCATCAGCAAAAAGATAGAGAGGATTTTCAAGAGAGTCGGAGAGATCATTGATGAAGACCAGAAAAAGCACAGGGCCCAGAACACTGCCTTGGGGAACTCCAGCCTGAACCGGTAGAGGAGATGAGAGAAACCCATTCAGGGCCACACGTTGACTACGACTAGAGAGGAAGCCCGCCAGCCATGCGTGGAGATTTCCATGGATACTGATAGGGATTGTAGTGAAATCGTATTCGTACTAATGCTGAACCCAGGTGATGATCGTTGCTCGCTGACACCGCTAGGGGCGCGGCTATAAGACCCACTGCGGTCGGTGCTCAGGGGGACTTCTCCTGTGACATGTTACATCTAGTGGACTCGCTAACGGTATGCCTGCATAGAATATTAAGCTTGCTTGCATTTAATGTTATGAATGGACCCATGTGATGCCAAACCTTATTCCTATTGCATTTCCTGTATTCACAGAATGATGTCATGGTCTTAATGGAATTAAACCACCAGATGGACTAAGTTGTGGACTCGATTGGTTTTTCACAACACTTAATTCCATTAAAGATCTACCGACATGGCGGGCAACAAGACGCTGGTGGTCACACCATTCTGCGCCGACCCGCAAGCCTCGGATGGTGGATTGCAACTGAAGCACTGGCTGAAAACGTTGGAGAACCATTTCGCTGAGCCTGAGACCGAGCCGACGGCTGTCGCGAAGCTAGCAACGCTGCACTCCAAAATCGACTACAAGGTGTAGAACAGCATCGCACAATGCGCGACGTACAACTTCGCTATTGCGGAGCTCAAACGATTGTACATAAAGGAAAAGCGCCCGGTGTATGCTCGGCATTTGCTATTAACGCGACGCCAGCAACCCAACGAGCCGATGGATCACTATGCCCAGGAGCTCCGGCAACTCCTGCTGGACAGCACCCGGGAGCCACGGACTCACGAGCAGGCTCAGGATGACCTTCTCCTAGACGCCTATGTCGCTGGGGTCTCCTCTCAGGACCTAAGGCTCAAACTCCTGGAGAAGACCGACCTGACCTTCACGGCGGCACTCGAGCAAGGAAAGGTACACACTGAAGCGCGGTTGCAGTCGAACGTCTATGATCGCACGCGCCTCTTGGCGGGAACCTCGCTCCACGCACGGCCGGAGAGTGCTACCGCCGAGGGAGCGGAACTGCTCGCGGAACTCCAGGATGCTCCGGAGGAGGATCCGGTCCTGATGGCTGCCGCAACGGCCAGACCCAAGGCCTTACGCGGAGCCACCTGCTATTTCTGTGGGGGACAACGACATCTCCGGGCCATGTGTCTGTCTCGGGACGCCATATGCCATTTGTGCTCGCAAAAGGGGCACTACGCAAAAGTGTGCCGGAAAACCGCGCGCGACCTTGAATGGGCTCATTGCGGAGCCTACGAGCCGAGCTCGGAACACGGCGCCTTACCCGGCTTTGAAGTACAGGGCCCCTCCTCGTGGGCCCCTGGTCGCTCAATCGACCTTGGCGAGAGTCACCGAACAGCCACAACAGTCTCATCCTCAATCGGGCATGGCACATGCGTCCTTGACCAGACTCCGGGCCACGCGAGGGGCTTTGGAGCCTCGCCAAGCCCCAGCGGTACGTTCTCGTCGTGTCTCTCAAGAGCGTACAGCGTCCACTGGCGGCGACACGAGTTCGGTACCAACTATGGTGGCCCTCACCCGTCAAACGGCGATTTCGAATACTACGGAGGCCCATACACATCAAACGGCGATTTTGGATCGTCAAACGGCGATTTCGAATACTACGGAGGCCCATACACATCAAACGGCGATTTCGAATCGCAAAGCACCGGAATGCATGGGAAAGCTCTCTGATGGCTTTAACGGATTCCCCATGGACAACGAATACTCCGGCAACGACCGCAAAACTGCAGATTGCATGGGAACACACCCTGACAACTTATACGAGACTCCACGGGCACCCTCTGACGCCCAGAAAACTGCCGCTGGCATAGGATCCGCCCGCGAGGCGAGGCCGACCCACTCGGGAGGTTCGGTCCCACTCCCAGCAGGCTCGTCCGGCCTGGCTCAAGCCCTTATTCCCCTCATGGTCGAGGGCCATTGTGTGCAGGCCTTGGTGGATACAGGGTCTACGGATAGTTTTATCGACCAGCGCCTAGTGCACAGGCATGGTTGGCAGGTCTTGAGGTCTACGAGACGGATCTTCATGGCTTCCCAGGGACTTCGACTCAGCACGAAGGGGGAATGCCGATTGAAACTCGTGATAAAGGGACGGGTTTTCCCAGATGTACACCTTATGGTCTTACCTGCTTTATGTGCTGATATTCTGTGAGGACACGATTTTCTTAAGCGACATGGACGTCTGGAAATGGAGTTTGGTGGGCCTGACACGCTTGTTGTGGGGGCTGACGGGCTTGCTGTGTGTGCCCTAGCGAAAATGGAAATCCAGCCGCTTTCGCTGTTCCCCAATCTAACCTCCGACTGTACCCCTGTCGTGGTAAAATCACGGCACTACTCTCGAGCAGACAGGCAATTCATTGCAGACGAAACAGCTCAGCTCTTGAAAGACGGTATCATAGAACCTAGCCGGTCGCCGTGGCGAGCCCAGGTCTTGGTGGTGCGAAGCGATGCACACCGCAGACGCATGGTAATCGACTACTCCCAAACGATTAACCGCTTTACACAGCTGGATGCCCACCCCCTTCCGGGGATGGACGCGCTGGTGTGACAGGTGGCCCAGTACTCAGTCTACAGCACTCTCGATCTCCATAGTGCGTACCATCAGATCCCCATCTCTAGGGCAGATCGTATCTATACCGCATTTGAGTCGGGGCAACGGTTGTACCAGTTTACTCGATTGCCTTTTGGGGTAACGAACGGGGTCACCTGTTTCCAGAGGGCCATGGATGACCTCATTGCAAGGGAGAACTTAACCGATGTTTTCGTCTACCTAGACAATCTTACGGTTTGTGGGTATGACCAAGGGCACCATGATGCTAATCTGAAGCGCTTCCTCGAGGTCGCGCAGAGGTATCACTTAACCATGAACGAGGATAAGTGTCAATACTCTCTACGCAAGATAGATCTTCTGGGGTACACCGTGACCCATGGCTCTGTCGCTCCGGATAAGGAGCGTCTGCAACCTTTGCTCGACATGGCCCCTCCCTGCGATCGGGCGTCCCTGAAGCGCGACCTCGGGCTATTCGCCCATTACTCAAAATGGGTCCAAAATTTCTCCACGAAACTTCGCCCCCTTGTGGCCTACGACACATTCCCTCTGCGTCCGGCCGCATTGGCGGCCTTTGGAGGCCTTAAGGCCGACATCGCCAGTGCCGCTGTGGCGACGATCGACGAGAGTGGATATTTCGTCCTCAAAAGTGATGCCTCGGATCAGGCCATCGCGGCGACCCTCTCCCAAGGAGGGCGTCCGGTGGCTTTCTTTTCACGGACTCTTACCTCCGCTGAGCGGAGACATTCGTCTGTCGAAAAGGAAGCGTATGCGATCGTCGAGTCTATTCGGCGATGGTGCCCATACTTACTCGGGCGATGTTTCCAAATCATCACGGACCAGCAAAGTGTTGCGTTCATGTACGACACATTACATGCCCAGCGCGTTAAGAATGAGAAAATCACTCGCTGGCGTATGGAGCTTGCCGACTTCTGCTACACTATCAAATACCGCCCGGGGAAGGATAACCAGGCTGCCGATGCCTTATCGAGACCGGCTACATGCGCGGGTATCGCCACTTTGGAGGGCCTACGCGTGCTGCATGCCACTGCGGGGCATCCGGGCGTCACGCGTTTCGCTCATTTTGTGCGGCGTGGCAATCTACCATACTCGATTGACGATATCCGCCGTATCTGTCGCGACTGCGCTATATGCGCGGAAATCAAACCGCGTTTCTATAACCCACCCATGGGGACTCTGGTTAGGGCTACGAGGCCGTGGGAACGCTTGGCGATGGATTTCAAGGGCCCATTGCCGATGTCGAGTAACTCTCGCTATCTGCTCACTATCGTCGATGAGTACTCGCGATTTCCCTTCGCTTATACGTGCGTGGACATGACTGCTGCCACGGTAATGCGATGCTTACAGAATTTGTTCTCTATGTTCGGGTACCCGGCCTATGTGCATACCGACCGGGGTGCGGTCTTCTTGTCTCAGGAGGTGCGAGGCTATCTGCTCCAAAATAACATCGCTTCTAGTTACACCACGCCGTACAGACCCCTGGCAAATGGGCAGATCGAACGCTTCAACGGGATTATATGGAGGGCCGTCATGCTCAACCTCCGGACCCTCGGCCGGGGCCTCGATAAATGGGCTTGGTCGCTACCTGCGGCGTTGAACTCGATCAGGGCTCTACTGTGTACGGCCACCAACCAGACTCCCCACGAGAGACTTTTCCACCACCCCAGGAGCACGGGGTGTATACGGTCTTTACCCAGTTGGCCTGCTGAGCCCGGGCCGGCCTACCTCAAACGGGCGGTTCGCACGAGCAAGTACGACCCCTTAGTGGACAAAGTGCAGATACTCCAGGCTAATCCTGAGCATGCTCGTGTGATGACGGCTGATGGACGTGAGACCACTGTCTCCGTACGTCATCTTGCCCCATGTGGGATCGCCGACCCTTGGAGGGAATCGGACGAACCGATCGAACCAATCTATGAGACTATGGACTCTTCCGACGCTCCCATCGCTGAAAGTCTGCCGACCCTCCCCTCGCCGCATCTACCCGTGCCCAAAGGCTTGGCGGTACCCCCTTCGTCACCTGACTCCGGTAGCACCTCAGACGCCGGGGTCTCTGGGATACGTGATGCCGTACCCGGGGAATTTCGGACGCGTGCTGGCAGAGAAATTCGCCGCCCGGACCGGTACGGTTGGGTCGACTGATACCATGTTCCACACCCTGTTAATGCTGACGCTCGCTCGATTCTAGCCGCTCTGCAGTATAATTCTAACGGTGGGGAGAATGTAGTGAAATCATATTCGTACTAATGCTGAACCCAGGTGATGATCGTTGCTCGCTGACACCGCTAGGGGCGCGGCTATAAGACCCGCTGCGGTCGGTGCTCAGGGGGACTTCTCCTGTGACATGTTACATCTAGTGGACTCGCTAACGGTACGCCTGCATAGAATATTAAGCTTGCTTGCATTGAATGTTACTAGGGCATGCCCGTACTATATATATATCTAAAATTATATCCCCCCCCCTCTATTTACATGAAATGGTTTGGTCCATTCGCAAAGCCAAAGCGAACGGCTTGCGAGTACGGTGACAATCCCCCCCCTCTATTTACATGAAATGGTTTGGTCCATTCGCAAAGCCAAAGCGAACGGCTTGCGAGTACGGTGACAATCCCCCCCCTCTATTTACATGAAATGGTTTGGTTCATTCGCAAAGCCAAAGCGAACGGCTTGCGGAGTTTGGTAAATAAATCGCCATAGCTCGGTAACTACTTCTCCGATTAATATGAAACCTTGAAAAGGCACATCCTCAGGTCCCCAGCAATATACCTGGCAAGTTTCAAGTATATCGGACCCGTGGTTGTCGAGAAACAGCGGTCACAGACACACAGACACACAGACACACACACATACACACACACATACACACAGAGATTACTGGAATTATAGATAGATGAATGGACCCATGTGATGCCAAACCTTATTCCTATTGCATTTCCTGTATTCACAGAATGATGTCATGGTCTTAATGGAATTAAACCACCAGATGGACTAAGTTGTGGACCCGATTGGTTTTTCACAACAGGGATATTTTTAAGACAGTAGTATGTAATAGCTGAATCAAGAAATTCAATGTCCATAACCTTGTCAGAAGATGATTCACAAATTTTAATTCCCGAGGAGGACAACACTTTCTGTCTACAAGGAAATACACAGCAAGAACCAATAACCTTTATCAAACCACAGAAGAGCATATTACAATTCACAAATTACATTGCAAGATTCACAGAAGGTCCCAAGTGAAATCCTGGTACAGTAGAGATGTACATCAAAGGAAACATCATAGAGATACAGTAGCATGCACAGTATACAGTCAACATACAGTGTAACCATACAGAATCGACCAGCCAAGTAAAACATCCTAAGTACAACATTTACAGCATTACAAACCTAGTGAAAATCCTAAAGTACAACAAACCAACATCTTACAAATCCAGTGATATCCTAATATTTTGACGTCAGTCCTGACTCTTTATACAATTTGAAGTGGGAGGAGCAAGTGGAGGGGGGAGGAGCGAAGAGAGGGGAGGAGAGCAGTATGATTGGTTGGGCAAAGTTTGGGTGGGAGGGAGCAAGGTTCGGGGGATACAATGTGATTGGTCGAGTGAAATATTGAGATGAGAGTACTCCCCGCTGAGAGCAGGTCTGCATTTTCAAATTTTTTAATGAGATAGATGTGTTATTCGAGACTCTTCGGCGCCAATATTCTATCAATCATAACGTTGCGTTAACGTTATTATAACTTTGCAGCAACGTTTTATAACGCCATTGCAGGGACATTAACTTTATGGTTTAATATTTAGAAATCAATAAAAACAGGCATGCAATAAGAAAGTCCTCATTTAATCAAAAGGTCACTCAGTAGCTATGACAATCACATCCCTTTCCAATCTGCAAACTCATCTTTTCCCTCAAAAGTAAGAGGTATGAACCTATATACTGCAATCCCACAAAAAGATCTTTACTGAGAAGATATTGGATCAGAGAGCCAGAGAGAGCGAGCCTACATGGATTTTTATAGGATTTTATACTTTAGACTAACCTTTATCAAACACTAATAAGCTATTTGATTCAGTGTTTAATTATCGTTCTTTTGAAAGATTTTACTGACAACGCTGACAATTTCAGAAAACTATCTATTAGATAAATAGAAAGAAAGTGCAGTGGGCCCATCCCCCATCAGCCAGTGCAAAGCAAATCATCCACCTTCCATTGTCCAACAGGAACTCTTTGCCCAACTCTGCAAAAGAATTACCAAGTATTTTGCATTCACTTATCAATACATTGTTTAGCTTAGACTGTTTTTTTTTTTTTTTTTTTTCTTTTTAAACAGAGTCGAGGCTCGTGAAAAAGCTAACATTTATCAAACAAACAAATCAAACAAACAAGCAAACAAAGTATATAAAAAGGGGAACGGTCGACAAGATGCGGAGAGAAGGGGTGGAAGCACACAAACAACATTTGAGAGCAGGGACATCGGGAGATGTTTTTGGAGGGAGAGGGCCTGGGGGGAGGCAGGATAGGTATAAAATGCAAGAACACCAAGGACTTCCAGGAAAGGAGTCAAAAGTCACCTCAAAAAAGTGGATTTGGGGTGAAATTAGCGGGGGTAGAAAATATCAAGGTTTTGGATTGGGGAAGATAAGAGATGGTGGTGAACAGCCGTTTTAAAGACCTGGAGGGAGGAGTGGGATTGAAGAGAGTGAGGGAGTTTGTTCCAGAGGCAGGAGAAAAGAGGGATGAAGGAGTGAAGGTGAGCAGAGAGTCTTGATTTTGGCAGTTTAACCATAAGAGGGTTGCATGCAGATCGTGTGCGACCTGCAGGAATATTTGGGGGACAGAGCCCAGAGAGAGCTGGGGGAGCAAGGCCGGAGAGGAGTCGGTAGAAGACGGAAAGACCACCAACCTGCCTGCAGTGATTAAGTGAAAGGCCCTCGGAGATAGCATCATCGCGGAAGATTCCAATGATTCTGAACACTTTGGTTTCAACAGCGTGAAGACGAGCTAGGTGTGAGGCAGGAGCAGCGGCCCAGAGGGGAGAGCAGTACTCCATTGAGCTGCGGATGAAAGCCTTGTATGTGGTGAGGAGCTCAGGTGTGCCAAGGAAGGACTTCGCACGACGGAGGATGCCCAGTTGGCGACTGGCTTTGGAGGCCAGCTTGGAAATGTGGTTTTCCCAGGAAAGATCATGGCAGATAGTGACACCCAAAAGCTTGAGTGACAGAACTTCTTGGAGAGGATTATTCACAAAGTAGATGGGAGGGTTGTCCAGTCGGTCTTTTCGGAGAGACGTCGTAAGAGTGTGAGATTTGTCAGGATTGAAAGACATGTTCCACTTGTTTGCCCAGTCTGTGAGTTTGTCCAGGTCTGCAGAGAGTGAGGAGGCTGCAGACTGCCGATCTGAGGGATGAGGAATGGAGCGGCAGAGAGTGGAGTCATCAGCAAAGAGATAGAGAGGATTTTCAAGAGAGTCAGAGATCATTGATGAAGACCAGAAAAAGCACAGGGCCCAGAACACTGCCTTGGGGAACTCCAGCCTGAACAGGAAGAGGAGATGAGAGAAACCCATTCAGGGCCACACGTTGACGACGACAAGAGAGGAGGTCCGCCAGCCATGCGTGGAGATTTCCATGGATACCAAAGGAGGAGGGTTTGGTGAGCAGAGCGGGGTGCCAGACCATATCGAAGGCACGTGATATGTCGAGGGACACAGCTCTAATTTCCTGTTTGGCATTGAGGACCTCCATCCATTGTTGAGACAGCAGAAGCAGCATGTCCAGAGGAGAGTGACCTGGTCTGAAACCAAATTGATGATCAGAGATCAAGCCATTGGAGAAGAGGAAAGATTTCATATCCGAAGCAATGATGGATTCCATGACTTTGCTGATAATTGGGAGAAGGCTGATTGGTCTGTAGTTGCTCGGATCTGTTTTTGCACCTTTTTGTGCAAAGCGGTGATGTTGGCTGATTTCCAAGCAGATGGCAGTTGACCTTGAGCAAAAGAGAGGGTGAAGAGAACAGAGAGAGGGAGTGAAAGAGCGGAAGAACAGGATTTTAGGACCCGTGGGCTGATGCCGTCAGGTCCAGTTGCAAAATCAGAGTCGAGGGTTGACGGAAACTTTTCCACCTTGTCAGGAGGAAAGGACACGGAGTCCAGGAGCAGCTGGGTACGACTGGGAATGGTGGGTACAGAGAGGGATGGGTTTGGGACACAAGATTTAGAGGCAAACACAGAGTTGAGGCATTCAGCTTTTTCACGCGCGGTTGAGGCAGTCAGCTTTTTTTCGTTTCACTTCGTACTGAGTCGATTATTCACTAGTTTTATAAGCACAAAGGGATTTGTAAAGCAATTCAGTGGATGCTAATTACTTCAGGCAGCTGGTCAGAGATGGTGTTATCAGCTGCTAGTTTGTATTATTTAATTATTTACCAAGAAGACAATATCTTTTGCTTCAATTTGCTTATATAACTCAATAAGACATACTCGATCTAACATTACATTATTTCCAAAAACCCTATTTGTAATCATATTACCCTCAGTCATAAAATGATTTTGCCATGACAATATGTGATCTACCAATGCCTCGACGAAGAATTTTACTTTTCTCGAGCAAACAAATTTGGTCAGTGTTGGAGATGACTTGCCAACTGAAGGAAATCCCAACTTCTGCATGGAAACCACAAAAAATCTTGCACACGAGGAGAGCAGGTTGGAGCTCATAGAAATTACTTGATTTGATCAATTTTACACTTCCACAATACCAAAGGAGGAGCGTTTGGTGAGCAGAGTGGGGTGCCAGACCGCATCGAAGGCACGTGATATGTCGAGGGAGACAGCTCTAATTTCCTGTTTGGCATTGAGGACCTCCATCCATTGTTGAGACAGCAGAAGCAGCATATCCAGAGTAGAGTGACCTGGTCTGAAACCAAACTGATGATCAGAGATCAAGCCATTGGAGAAGAGGAAAGATTTCATATCTGAAGCAATGATGGATTCCATGACTTTGCTGATAATTGGGACAAGGCTGATTGGTCTGTAGGTGCTAGGATCTGTTTTTTCACCTTTTTTGTGTAAAGCGGTGATGTTGGCTGATTTCCAAGCAGATGGCAGATGACGTTGAGCAAAAGAGAGGGTGAAGAGAACAGAGAGAGGGAGTGAAACAGTGGAAGAACAGGATTTTAGGACCCGTGGGCTGATGCCGTCAGGTCCAGTTGCAGAATCAGAGTTGAGGGTTGACAGAAACTTTTCCACCTTGTCAGGAGGAAAGGACACAGAGTCCAGGAGCAGCTGGGTACGACTGGGTATGGTGGGTACAGAGAGGGATGGGTTTGGGACACAAGATTTAGAGGCAAACACAGAGTTGAGGCATTCAGCTTTTTCACGTGCGGAGTCAGCTGTGTAGCCGTTTGAGGTAAGGGAGGGGATTGAGGGGGAACAAACACCAGAAACAGATTTGACCAGACACCACCAGGATTGGGAAGAGGGAGACAGATAAGAGAGTTCGGTCTTGAGAACGGAGAGATATTGTTTCCTGGCTCTCCTGAGGGTGGACACACACTTGTTTCTGGCTTTGTGAAAGGAAATGAGATTTCCTTCCGTTGGATTTGCTTTCCAGGAGAGGAAGGCAAGTTGTTTCTGGGCAACAGCCTCACCACAAGATTCCGTGTACCATGGACGGGAGGAAGGGTATGACAACTGAAGACGAGATGGGATAAATCTGTGCATGAGAGAGAGCAATTTACTTTGGAAGAATTCCCAGGATGAGTTGATGTCAGAGGTGGTAGAGATGGGAGACCAGTCCAGATGATTGATGGCTGCTTGAAGACTATGCCAGTTGGCCTGAGTGAAATGCCAGACTCGTCGACGCTGAGGAGGCTCCCTGAGAATGGTCAGAGATGTCTACTTTAACAAGCACATAATCAGATGAGCCGATTGGAGCAGAAGAAGAGCAGCAGACATTTTCAGGGAAGTTAGTCATAACCAAGTCCAGAAGAGAAGATGCTCCGTTGACTGAGATCCGGGTCGGGAAATTGACAGATTGTGTCAGTCCCAGTGAGTCACAGAAGTCCTTTGCTGAGGAGCCATGGCTGGTGAGAGAGGGTACCCGCACCCAGCCAACTGGCATGGTGACAATATTGAAATCACCACATATGAGGAAGAGAGAGTTGGGATGAGTAGATAGAAGTTGGTCCATATTATCAGACAGTGAGATGTAGATGGAGTCATCACTGTTTGGTGGACGGTACAACACACAAATGAACAAGAGGTGGGAGCGAAGGGGAAGCCGTAGCCAGAGGTATTCCTGGGGGTGAGGTGGAGAGAGGGCAGTGCAGGGCGAGTGAGAAAGAGAGTTTTTGATAAAGATAGCAACCCCACCTCCAGGACGAGGCTCAGGTCTATCATACCGGAGGGAGTAACCCGGGAGAGATAGTAAGGAATCAGAGACATCATGAAGGAGGAAAGTTTCTGTTAAGCAGATCACGTCTGGTTTGTCAGAAGCAACCTGTATGGAGAGATCAGTTAAGTTTGAACGAAGGCCCCGGATGTTTGAGGTCCATACCGTTAATGAAGAGGATGGGGGAGCATCGGATACAGAACAGGGGGGAGGAGGGGTAGGGTAAGATGTGGAAGAGGAGGAAGAGGCAGGGAGAGCTGTTGAAGGTGTGTCAGAGATTTCAGAATAGCTCGGAGAAAGGGAAGGATGGGGTGGACAAAAGGTTTGATGGTGATTGGGTGAGGCACAATGAGGTGTTATTTGAGGAGGGGGAAGAGCGAGGCAGAAGGGTGTGGGAGATGGAGGTGAGAGTTGGAAGGGGGAAGAAGCAGGGAAGATGCTTTGAGGAGGATGGGTGAGAGGGGGGAAATGGAGAAGAAATGAGGGTGGGGAGATTTGAAGGGGAGGGGCGAGGGGGGAGTTTATGAGGGGAGGGGTGAGGGGGGAGTCTAGGAGGGGAGGGGCAAGGGGGAGTCTAGGGGGGGAGGCCGAGGGGTATGGGGGGAGTTTAGGAGGGAAGGGGCAAGTGGGGAGATTTGAAAGGGATGGGTGATAGGGAGGATTTGGAGGAGAGGGGCAAGGGGGAAGATTTGAAAGGGATGGGTGATGGGGAAGATTTGGAGGGGAGGAGTGATGGGGAAGTTTTGGAGGGGAGGAGAGATGGGGAAGATTTGGAGGGGAGGAGTGAGATTGGATTTTGGAAAGTGTACGATTAATGGGAAACGAACATTTATTGCAAAATGAGTTTCTTGTGACCTTCGAGTTAAAAATACATTTAAGGACGCTGGAGGGGGGGGGGGAGGGGTGGAGTGCAGGAGAGTTTAGGGAATGTAGGAAAGAGGCACTGTAAGAGATGGAATTTTTTTTTGGGATGAATAGATTTGGTGAGCAAGTCGAAAGCAACCTTTTAAAGAAGAAGAAAAAGGTGTTATAATATATGACAGAATACAGTACTTCAGGGGAAAGTTTAAACATTTTAAAGTTTAACAGTGAAAACTATCTGGGGAAATGGGGGAGAAACACGTGGTCAAAGAACGAACGAACGAATGAGGACAACGAATAAACGAATAAGAACAACGAATAAGAACAGAGAAGGAAATGTTTTTTTTTGTTGTTTTTTTTTTAGTTGAGATTTTAAACAAGGAAGTAGGCTATGGGGTGAAAAGACTGGGAAAAACAGAGAATGAAAGTTATTGGAGCACAAACGACGGACCGCTGAGAGAAAAACAAAGCCTCAAGGTCGGACATGGTACAAGGCCTCAAAAGACACGACACGAATTAACACGATTTTCTATACAGGTATGAAAGATTTACACCGAGAATTTTCCGAGGGACCCTCTGTAGGTACACACACCATAAAATAAATACAGTTTTTACGAAAATACAAATGGGAACAATTACTTAACTTCGATAGCGTGGAGATCGTGGACAGCTGCGAAAAAACGTAAGCTCGCCGGCAAGACCGGAAGCGGCAGCCAAGCTCTTGGTCTTGGTCTTGGTGAAGCTCTTGGTGGACGTTGTGCAGAAATCAAATGCAGGACAAAGGCATTCGTACATTAGTAGTCAAGGAACAATCACATATGGTACATGTGATTTGAACCTACAAGGTTACCTGAATCTTGAGCCATGGGGTCAGTTGGGAACACAAACAGGCCAACGCAAGAATCGAATGTATACAGCAATAGATGGCAGGTAACAGATGCATCTGTAGCTCGAGTCCCAAATAGGGAGCCATGATGCTAAATTTAACCCATAATGGAGGTGTTGCAAATTTTGCCAGGATACACCGATCCAAAGTCCAACTCTTGTAAATTTGCTGGACATTACTCTCTTCCACTTCCATCCTACAGCCAAGACAGGCGGCTTGACACAATTTATTAAGGATGGCACATTCCCTGCTCGCACATTACCTGCTGGTACTGTATTGGATAGCAGTTTTAGTGGAACACATGTACACTTCCGCCGAGTTATAGTTGAGAATTCCGTTTCACATCTGTGTTTGCTCTTTATGCCCCATTGCCAGGGCCTAATGCACAAACCTTCTTCACTTGCACTCCCAATAACAACTGTGGCCTTTGAAACAGTTGGCACATCTGAATCATTGGAGAAATGCACATTGAGGCAAAAATCTGCTGATGACCTGTTTACATGTGAACTTAAACGATAAATCTGTGGCCATCCACATCAACCTCCTCGTCTCATCCACAGTCACACCTTGTCCAGCTGTCCCGAGTCTCAAAATCAGCCGAAGCAAGTGTTGGTGACAGGTGGAATAGAATGCACCTGAAGTCCATTCCATTGAGATCGATCAGTTGGACATTTTTGGGTCTCAAAGATTCTTCTATTGCATTTCATCTGCTAGATAACCATCAAATGCATACGAGATTGAGCCAGAACTTGCATCATTAAGCTTGCTATCTCACCTGTATAATAGTGTGGTATCTGCACCACGACTCGACCTTCATGAGGTTAGCAACATGACCAAACTCCAAACATCCCGGAGCATGAGATCGGCCATCATGCCTTGCTGAAGGTCTCTTCTTGGTTCACGACTGCGCTGGCACTGTGGTGCTTCATCAATGATGATCCTTCAACAGGAAATCAGATCACAGGACAAGCAAGATCATACGCAAGATCATATGGCAACATCATACGTGAATTGTGCAACCATAAATGATGTCCCGAAACCCCAAACACGTCACATCCAGGGTGGTTCTGCACAAGTTAATTGCCACCCCTGCCACCTGTCACATTTCAATCGACCAAATGGAACTCATTCCTCGTGTACACACGTACACACACACACACGATCATCAATCAATGATCGCCGCGTGGCTAGAGGAACGCACGATTGAGGAGACTTCACCCACCAAACCAACGCTGTGCTCGAGGAGCGGGTCCATAAACCACGCCTCCGTCCAGGACTTAGGGCTGGTACACATCTGGGGAAAAGCAAAGAGTCAGGGCTGAAACTGTATGAGCGCGCCTCTGCGCGAACAAACGTACAGAGAGCTGACGAGCCTCGGAGTTTCCCTGGACGCGTCGACCAGCACACCGACTCACTCACTGACCCTTCATCTAATTCGTTTACTTGAAACGCACAAAGAGTACTCAATGATTGCACCATCGACCCGTTCAGCGCTGGGTTACTGACTCGCATTCACAATTTTCGCTGTCGCACCACAAACATTTACCCGCATTTCTCCCCACATGGCGCACCGCATCATTACCCCCCCTCCCCCAATTCTCTTTACCTCCTCCTTGTGTCATGTTGTGACCAGCATAAGATCGCATGCTTACATAGGTGAGCAAGTGATGAATAAGAAGCCCCACTTTCTTCTTCTCTCAGTCTATCACCCTTCCTTATCTTGTTCGCTGGAGTGGATGAGGCACCTACGTGTGCAGAAACATCTTAGGATGACTAACTAAGTGGGTTGATGTGCTTACAGTGTAAGAACTTTCTCTCGTGAACCGTTTTCCTGTAAATGCGTGTCCTATTGATCTTTGTAAACTGTTTCCAAACTGCCCGATCGTCTTTTCTCCATTGGTTAGACCACATTGTGTTCTAGAAACAGGGAGTTCTGCCGGTCTGCCCCGCCGTTCCGTTAGTTAGTTTTTAGCCAACGTCCTACTTATGGTATCGCTCGGCCGTTTTTATTGACAGCAGTGGGGCGTTGAGAGCACAGTTCCCCATATGTGATGTGTAATTCACCGGGAAGGTAAAGCGGAGTTAGACACTGGACCCTGCCTGAATTAAACGACTTAAGACGGCATCTGTGGTTGCCTAGCAATCTAGCAACCTGTGAGAAGTGGACGATCCTGCATGACTATACCCCTGGTAACCCCATAGATGATAATAACATGCCCCTTCGTGCAGCCCCCACAGAGAGTGGTGTACTAGTTACTCAAAAACACCATTTTACACATGTTCTCCGCATGATCGATTTCGTGCACCATTGTGATTATAATTGCACCTAAAACGATTATTTTCATGTACCATGTCCGTCCCATGTTCTAGTTATCATATTATACTGTACTTACCGTGCGAAGCCCACACGTCTCATGTGATTAGCATGACTTTCTCATGAAGCCATGCCGGTAGGTCATGCATGTAATCCCACGGACACGGACTCACCTGCATTGCCCAGGTATTCAAAATAATTCTTCCCTCCATCGACTGTGAACACCACCTGTGTGCCTGGGCTCCAACACACAATGGGCTGCTCTTCGCAAAAGACCCCTCGAGCACGCGCGATCCTCCTCGGCCCCTCCAAGCTACAAACAGTTCCCATGAGGTCTCAAAGGAACTCATCCAAACCTCATGGAATTTGTGAAAATCCTAATGGGAAAACTTCCATATTTACATTGGAGGTGACACCAGAAGCTGCCTTATGCCACCAGTTACACTTGTGTCCAGGTGGTCACGCAACTCGGGCACTGTTCACAATTATATGATCTTTGCCCTTATTTATTGTCAAATGTTTTACTTCACTCGAATCACAAGTGTGACAAATTCGCCAACATCCCTTCTGCAGGAAACCTGCGTTATGTGGCCAAACTAGCCCACCATCTCGAAGTTTGCCACGGGTCAAGTTTGCGTCAGATCTTGTTTTTATGAATGAAACAAATGCCAGAACTTTGGGGAGAATTGAAATTCCATTACACATGCCAAGGAGGGATAGTGGAGTGGGAAGTGGGAGACGAGAGGGGGAGTTGGAGACGAGACGGGGAATGGGAGACGAGACGGGGAGTGGGAGACGAGAGGGGGAGTGGGAGACGAGACGGGGAGTGGGAGACGAGACGGGGAGTGGGAGACGAGAGGGGGAGTGGGAGACGAGACGGGGAGTGGGAGACGAGACGGGGAGTGGGAGACGAGACGGGGAGTGGGAGACGAGACGGAGAGTGGGAGACGAGACGGGGAGTGGGAGACGAGACGGGGAGTGGGAGAGGAGACGGGGAGACGAGACGGGGAGTGGGAGACGAGAGGGGGAGTGGGAGACGAGAGGGGGAGTGGGAGACGAGAGGGGGAGTGGGAGACGAGAGGGGGAGTGGGAGACGAGACGGGGAGTGGGAGACGAGACGGGGAGTGGGAGAGGAGACGGGGAGACGAGACGGGGAGTGGGAGACGAGACAGGGAGTGGGAGACGAGAGGGGGAGTGGGAGACGAGAGGGGGAGTGGGAGACGAGAGGGGGAGTGGGAGACGAGAGGGGGAGTGGGCAGGAGGGATAGGGCCTTGGGGAGTGGGAGACGAGACGGGGAGTGGGAGACGAGACGGGGAGTGGGAGACGAGACGGGGAGTGGGAGACGAGACGGGGAGTGGGAGACGAGACGGGGAGTGGGAGACGAGACGGGGAGTGGGAGACGAGACGGGGAGTGGGAGACGAGACGGGGAGTGGGAGACGAGACGGGGCGTGGGAGACGAGAGGGGGAGTGGGAGACGAGAGGGGGAGTGGGAGACGAGAGGGGGAGTGGGAGACGAGAGGGGGAGTGGGAGACGAGAGGGGGAGTGGGCAGGAGGGATAGGGCCTTGGGGAGTGGGAGACGATACGGGGAGTGGGAGACGAGACGGGGAGTGGGAGACGAGACGGGGAGTGGGAGACGAGACGGGGAGTGGGAGACGAGACGGGGAGTGGGAGAGGAGACGGGGAGACGAGACGGGGAGTGGGAGACGAGACGGGGAGTGGGAGACGAGAGGGGGAGTGGGAGACGAGAGGGGGAGTGGGAGACGAGAGGGGAGTGGGCAGGAGGGATAGGGCCTTGGGGAGTGGGAGACGAGACGGGGAGTGGGAGACGAGACGGGGAGTGGGAGATGAGACAGGGAGTGGGAGACGAGAGGGGGAGTGGGAGACGAGAGGGGGAGTGGGAGACGAGAGGGGGAGTGGGAGACGAGAGGGGGAGTGGGAGACGAGAGGGGGAGTGGGAGACGAGAGGGGGAGTGGGAGACGAGAGGGGGAGTGGGAGACGAGACGGGGAGTGGGAGACGAGACGGGGAGTGGGAGACGAGACGGGGAGTGGGAGACGAGACGGGGAGTGGGAGACGAGACGGGGAGTGGGAGACGAGACGGGTAGTGGGAGACGAGACGGGGAGTGGGAGACGAGACGGGGAGTGGGAGACGAGACGGGGAGTGGGAGACGAGACGGGGAGTGGGCAGGAGGGATAGGGCATAGGGGAGTGGGAGACGAGAGGGGGAGTGGGCAGGAGGGATCGGGCCTCGGGGAGTAGGAGACGAGACGGGGACTGGGAAACGAGACGGGGAGTGGGCAGGAGGGATAGGGCCTTGGGGAATGGGAGACGAGACGGGGAGTGGGCAGGAGGGATAGGGCCTTGGGGAGTGGGAGACGAGACGGGGAGTGGGAGACGAGACGAGGAGTGGGAGACGAGACGGGGAGTGGGAGACGAGATGGGAAGTGGGCAGGAGGGATAGGGCCTAGGGGAATGGGAGACAAGACGGGGAGTGGGAGACGAGACGGGGACTGGGAAACGAGACGGGGAGTGGGAAACGAGACGGGGAGTGGGAAACGAGACGGGGAGTGGTAAACGAGACGGGGAGTGGGAGACGAGACGGGGAGTGGGAGGCGAGATGGGGAGTGGGCAGGAGGGATAGGGCCTAGGGGAGTGGGAGACAAGATGGGGAGTCGGAGACGAGACGGGGACTGGGAAACGAGACGGGGAGTGGGCAGGAGGGAACGGGCCTCGGGGAATGGGAGACAAGACGGCGACTGGGAAACGAGACGGGGAGTGGGAAACGAGACGGGGAGTGGGAAACGAGACGGGGAGTGGGAAACAAGACGGGGAGCGGGTAGGAGGGATAGGGCCTTGGGGAGTGGGAGACAAGACGGGGAGTCGGAGACGAGACGGTGACTGGGAAACGAGACGGGCAGTGGGCATAGGGCCTCGGGGAGTCGGAGACAAGATGGGGAGTGGGAGACAAGACGGGGAGTGGGAAACGAGACGGGGAGTGGGAAACGAGACGGGGAGTGGGAAACGAGACGGGGAGTGGGAAACGAGACGGTGAGTGGGCAGGAGGGATAGGGCCTAGGGGAGGGGTTGACGAGAGGAGGAGTGGGCAGGAGGGATAGGGCCTTGGGGAGTGCGAGACAAGACGGGGAGTGGGAGACGAGACGGGGAGTGGGAGACGAGACGGGGAGTGGGAGACGAGACGGGGAGTGGGAGACGAGATGGGGAGTGGGCAGGAGGGATAGGGGAGTGGGAAAATATATGGGGAGTGGGAGACGAGATGGGGGTGGGAGACGAGATGGGGAGTGGGAGACGATACGGGGAGTGGGAAACGAGATTGGGAGTGGGAGACGAGATGGGGAGTGGGCAGAATAACTCTCCAACTCGGCGTCAAATATAACAAGTTTAACAACGACCGCAATTTGGGTCACGCGAGTTGGGTCACGATGGGAACCATCTATCTGGAAGAGGGAAAATGAGGTCACAAAAGGAATCCACGATCTGGTTGGGGGGAAATGAGGTCACAAAAGGAATCCACGATCTGGTTGAGGGTAAATGAGGTCACAAAAGGAATCCACGATCTGGTTGAGGGGAAATGAGGTCACAAAAGGAATCCACGATCTGGTTGAGGGTAAATGAGGTCACAATGGGAACCCATGATATAGTAGAGGGAAAATGAGGTCACGATGGGAACTCAATCTGGTAGGGCAAATGAGGTCACAAAAGGAATCCACGATCTGGTAGAGGGAAAATGAGGTCATGATGGGAACCCACAATCTGGTGGAGGGCAAATGAGGTCACGATGGGAACTAAATCTGGTAGGGCAAATGAGGTCACAAAAGGAATCCACGATCTGGTAGAGGGAAAATGAGGTCATGATGGGACCCCACAATCTGGTGGAGGGCAAATGAGGTCACGATGGGAACTCAATCTGGTAGGGCAAATGAGGTCACAAAAGGAATCCACGATCTGGTAGAGGGAAAATGAGGTCACGATGGGAACCGTCGGTCTGGTAGAGGCCAAATAAGGTCACAAAAGGAATCCACGATCTGGTTGAGCGCAAATGAGGTCACGATGGGAACCCACAATCTGGTGGAGGGCAAATGAGGTCACGATGGGAACTCAATCTGGTGGAGGGCAAATGAGGTCATGATGGGAACAATCTCGTAGAGGGCAAATTAGGTCACAATGGGAATCCACAATTTGGTGGAGGAAAAATGAGGTCACAATGGGAACCCACGATCTGGCAAAGAGCAAATGAGGTTGCAATAGGCACGCATGGTCTGGTAGAGGTAAATGAGGTCACAATGGGAACCCACAATCTGGAAAGGGTAAATGAGGTCACAATGGGAACCCACAATCTGGTAGAGGAAAAATGAGGTCACATGGGAATCCAAAATCTGGTAGAGGAAAAATGAGGTCACAATGGGTCCCCATGGTCTGGTGGAAGGCAAATGAGGTCACAATGGGAATCCACAATCTGGTAGAGGACAAATGAGGTCACAATGGGAATCCATGATCTGGTAGAGGGCAAATGAGGTCACAATGGGAACCCACGATCAGACAAAGAGCAAATGAGGTCACAATGGGAATCCATTACCTGGTAGAGGACATATGAGGACACAATGGGAAATCCATGATCTGGTCGAGGGCAAATGAGGTTACAATGGGAATCCATTATCTGGTAGAGGGCAAATGAGGTCACAATGGGAATCCATTATCTGGTAGAGGGCAAATGAGGTCACAATGGGAATCCATCATCTGGTAGAGGGCAAATGAGGTCACAATGAATGAATGAATGAATGAATGATCGTTTTAAGGCCATTTTCCCCGCTGGAGCGGGGGTTAGCCTTGCGGGCCCCATGACAATTATGGTTCCCTGTTTGAGGCAATGTTTTTATGGCCGGATGCCCTTCCTGACGCCAACCCTTGGTCACGCTCTTACGATGCGCAGGAATACGGTCACAATGGGAATCCATTATCTGGTAGAGGGCAAATGAGGTCACAATGGGAATCCATTACATGGTAGAGGACATATGAGGTCACAATGGGAAATCCATGATCTGGTCGAGGGCAAATGAGGTCACAATGGGAATCCATTCTCTGGTAGAGGGCAAATGAGGTCACAATGGGAATCCATTACCTGGTAGAGGACATCTGAGGTCACAATGGGAAATCCATTACCTGGTAGAGGGCAAATGAGGTCACAATGGGAATCCATTATCTGGTAGAGGGCAAATGAGGTCACAATGGGAATCCATTACCTGGTAGAGGACATATGAGGTCACAATGTGAAATCCATGATCTGGTATGGGGCAAATGAGGTCAAAATGGGAATCCATTTTCTGGTAGAGGGCAAATGAGGTCACAATTGGAATCCATTAGCTGGTAGAGGGCAAATGAGGTCACAATTGGAATCCTTGATGTGGTCGAGGCTTTATAAACTCTGCCCTACCCCAAACCAAACACCCTATTACCCAAAAACTCCACCCCAACCCTCTCCAGCCACGAGACTGCCCTGTGGATACAAAGCCAGACGTTGCAACCCTTTGACCTTAAAACTTCTTGGGAATGCCTGGAGTGAAACGTCACAGTTACCGCCGGTATGTCCAATTGTTGTGGAGAGTGAGAGCTTTTCCATCTGGTGTGAATCGTACACGGACACCACGTTCGTTACCTTGCGATGATTGTGCGTCCGTAAGCTTTATTTGGGTCACAATTAGATCGCCACAATTAGAACGTGACAATTAGAAGACCATCTCATCAGGTTTAATGAGTTTGCTGGTATTATGTTTATATTAAACCATATAAATGAATGACTTATGAAACCACATGAATGAAACCTTGAATTGGTGGAATCGAACCGAGCCGCGGGTGGAACAGATCCGAGCCGCGGGTGGAACAGAGCCGGGCCGCGGGTGGAACAGAGCCGGGCCGCGGGTGGAACAGAGCCGGGCCGCGGGTGGAACAGAGCCGGGCCGCGGGTGGAACAGAGCCGGGCCGCGGGTGGAACAGAGCCGGGCCGCGGGTGGAATCAAACTGAGCCGAGCGTGGAACAGAGCCGAGCCGAGGGTGGAACAGAGCCGAGCCGACGGTGGAACAGAGCCGAACCACGGGTGGAAAAGAACCGAGCCGCGGGTGGAAAGCCGAGCCCCGGGTGGAAAAGAGCCGAGCCGAGCGTGGAATCAAACTGAGCAGAGCATGGAATCAAAGCCGAGCCGCGGGTGGAGCCGAGCCGAGCATGGAATCAAACAGCCAAGCCGCGGGTGGAACAGCCGAGCGTCGCCGCGGGTGGAGCAGTGCCGAGCGTCGCCGCGGGTGGAACAGAGCCGAGCGTCGCCGCGGGTGGAACAGAGCCGAGCGTCGCCGCGGGTGGAACAGAGCCGAGCGTCGCCGCGGGTGGAACAGAGCCGAGCGTCGCCGCGGGTGGAACAGAGCCGAGCGTCGCCGCGGGTGGAACAGAGCCGAGCGTCGCCGCGGGTGGAACAGAGGCGAGCGTCGCCACGGGTGGAACAGAGGCGAGCGTCGCCGCGGGTGGAACAGAGGCGAGCGTCGCCGCGGGTGGAAGAGCCGAGCGTCACCGCGGGTGGAAGAGCCGAGCGTCGCCGCGGGTGGAACAGAGCCGAGCGTCGCCGCGGGTGGAACAGAGTCGAGCGTCGCCGCGGGTGGAACAGAGCCGAGCGTCGCCGCGGGTGGAACAGAGCCGAGCGTCGCCGCGGGTGGAACAGAGCCGAGCGTCGCCGCGGGTGGAACAGAGCCGAGCCGGGGGTGGAATCAAACCGAGCCGGAGGTGGAATCAAACCGAGCCGAGCTGCGGGTGGAATCGACCCTCTCACATACATTGAACCTACTTCTCTCTCCAAAAGCAAATCGACATCGTGAGAAATTCCTCACATAATTATGGTTCATGGAGAGACATTATGGGGTTAATCTTGGTAACCATGAACACGTGATGTGCTTCCTGCTTTTTGGTAGGGAAAATACATTTGTTTTCATCACAAGGCACAATTCAAGTCCTACGAATTGGCTAATATTACGAGTTGGCTATACTGGAATCGAACCATCAGCAATGTTTGGAAGAACAAGGGGGGGGGGTGTTCAGGAGAGCGAGGGAATGTTCAGGAGAGCGAGGGGATGTTCAGGAGAGCTAGGGGATGTTCGGAAGAGCGAGGAGATGTTCAGGAGAGCGGGGAGATGTTCAGGAGAGCGAGGAGATGTTCAGGATAGCGAGGAGATGTTCAGGAGAGCGAGATGTTCAGGAGAGCGAGGAGATGTTCAGGAGAGCGAGGAGATGTTCAGGAGAGCGAGGAGATGTTCAGGAGAGCGAGGAGATGTTCAGGAGAGCGAGGAGATGTTCAGGAGAGCGAGGAGATGTTCAGGAGAGCGAGATGTTCAGGAGAGCGAGGAGATGTTCAGGAGAGCGAGGAGATGTTCAGGAGAGCGAGGAGATGTTCAGGAGAGCGAGGAGATGTTCAGGAGAGCGAGGAGATGTTCAGGAGAGCGATGAGATGTTCAGGAGAGCGAGGAGATGTTCAGGAGAGCGAGGAGATGTTCTGGAGAGCGAGGAGATGTTCAGGAGAGGTAGGGGGATGTTCAGGAGACCTAGGGGGATGTTCAGGAGACCTAGGGGGATGTTCAGGAGAGCGAGGGGGAGGTTCAGGAGAGCGAGGGGATTTTCAGGAGAGCAAGGGGGATGTTCAGGAGAGCAAGGGGGATGTTCAGGAGAGCTAGGGGGATGTTTAGGAGAGCTAGGGGGATGTTCATGAGAGCTAGGTGGACGTTCAGGAGAGCGAGGGGATGTTCAGGAGAGTGAGGGGATGTTCAGGAGAGCGAGGGGATGTTCAGGAGAGCGAGGGGATGTTCAGGAGAGCGAGGGGATGTTCAGGAGAGCGAGGGGATGTTCAGGAGAGCGAGGGGATGTTCACTAGAGCTAGGGGGATGTTCAGGAGAGCGAGGCGGATGTTCAGGAGGGCGAGGGCCGAGGGGATGTTCAGGAGAAAGAGGAGGTGTTCCGGGGGGGGGGGGGGGGGGATGATGTTCAGGAGGGCGAGGGGATGTTCAGGAGGGCGAGGAGATGTTCAGGAGGGCGAGGAGATGTTCAGGAGGGCGGGGCGATGTTCGTGAGAGCGACGAGGATGTTCAGGAGGGCGTGGGGATGAGTGGGAGGGTGAAGAGAGTGTTCAGGAGAGGGTGAAGAGGGTGTTCAGGAGAGCGAGGAGGGTGTTCAGGAGAGCAAGGGGATGCTCAGTAGAGCGAGGAGGATGTTCAGGCGAGCAAGGGGATGCTCAGGAGAGCGAGGAGGATGTTCAGGCGAGCGAGGAGGATGTTCAGAAGAGCGAGGAGGATGTTCAGAAGGGTGAGGAGATGTTCAGGAGAGCGAGGAGGATGTTCAGGAGGGTGAGGGGATGAGTGGGAGGAGAGTTCAGGAGAGGGTGGTAGCTTGTGTTCTACGGCAGTCATAAGAACACATCTAATCCAGGCAGGTTGTAGTTTGACTGCACTCGGTTCAGATAACAAATGCAGGGAAATTAGGGCAAGATCAAAGTACACGTTGTAACATTTCTTAAAATTCGGATCAACAAAGTGATGCAAGTCTACAGGACATCTGATGCAAAAGCAATGCAGAACCAAGCCACAACTTTTGTTAAATTCCGACCGGATTCTAACCCAGGGAGCTAATATCTTGGAGAAGATGCTATCACGGCTGAACCAGCAGAGGCAGAAGCACGTCCATAGCACATCACCTCGGTGTGACCGGTCGCGGCACATCGAAGAAAGAAGCACCGAGGAAAAAGGTGACTTAAAAACAAAGGTTTATTTTACATTGACCCCTAAAATTAGCATTGCGGTGTCACTATACAGGCGACATGGAAACACAAAACATAACGGACGCTGGATGCCAGCATCATGAGCGAGCTGGTAAGGAACCAGCGGAGCGAATTGTACAGCAACATAAATAACTCTTAAATATGCACACGCTACATCATTACACAATGTAAAAGGCACAGACAACCTGTAAATAAAAATACTTTCATTCGAGGTCGTGGGTTGGGGGGGAAAGAAACAAAATGGTTGTTCAATTAAAGTTAAAACACGTGAAACAGCCCGGTTTTAACAACAATCTTTCCTTTCATCAATTCCCGAGCACCACGCATCGACCTCAAAGCTATAGGAGGGGGTGCAAGTGAAAAACAAGTAAAGTAATTAGTGTCTTTGCCTGATACTCTGCCCAAATATTTTCAGAAATCGTTGCTGACAAATGCACCAAATGTGGGACAGTTTAGGGTTCGAGGACTCGAGCGATCGAAGTCCGACCGGGGACACCGGCTACATTCCGTACACTCCGAGGCACTCGCATGGTTTTTCGGTGGACGTAGAGTTCGTGAATCCAATGGAGGCTTTTTCATCGTTGGCGGTTTAAAAATCAAGATCCGCGAATATATCACCGTCAGAGCCGGAGCGTGGATTCACCAAGGAGTTAGCACTCCCCGTGTCGAAGACACTTCAATGAACAAAAATGTTACGACTTGATCATCAAAATATCGAAAAACACCGAAGCAACCCTTCAACCCGATCTGTCCAATGACCCACGTCTTACTGGTGCGGAAAGAGAAGTCGGTGGACCACCGATAACCCAAATAAATACTTTTTCGTTCAAAAATATCTGCCGGAGCCACCATCTTTCATTAATGTCACAGCAAAACCTGCACATCATTAGCCGTGGATAGTCTTTACAAACCAAAAATGGTACAGTGCACCAAACTGTTGCACCCTATCCACCTGGGTCCTCTTGTGCGACTACGCAAACAGGGGAGACGGGGTGCCAGGCAGACTGCATAGAGGGGAACCGACTGTTAGTTTGACCCTTTGGAAATCCAACCTGGTGCCGCGATCAGCTGCTCTGGGTGTCGCTGGCCACGCTCGCTCGCAGGCAAACAGCTTTGCAGAATGCTGCAAACGCATTGCCGGAGATTGCGTGACGAAGAGCAACGACGTCATTTCTACCTGCCGATCTCAGCTCCGGATCCCTTAGTGCCTTGAGAGCTGTGCAAATATACTACCCCAAACTTAATGGGGGAAGCGTGTGGCAAAGATGGGGGACAGTGTGATGGGATGCGGGTTTAGGGGAGGATTGAGGAGAGTACAACATGGACAATCATTCAATGGACAGTCGAGGTAATGAGACTCATCGTTCATGCATCTGATTGAGTAATACGTCAACTGCTTCACAATCAGCCGAGCCGTAGAGCTTCGTGGCTCGTCGCTCAAACGCGGCAACCATTTGCTTGACGACTTCGTCAAAGAACATCGTGGCAAGTTGCGAGTGAAGTAGAGAGCGGAACTCGAACGAGATCTGCAGAAAGGCCAACAAGGAGCGCACGTCACACTCTAACCACAAAGTATTATTACATTTGGTCAAGTCTTTTAACTACAACCAGCAAAAAAAATAAAGATCCACAGCAATTTGTGATGTTATAGCACATCACATGGATATGGGATCACTTTAGGCCAATACGCTTCAAAAATGGGCGTTCTATTACGAATCCAGTTTTACAAATAGCATTTTGGAATATTTGTGTCGCAATATCTGGTATCGAGTCATATGACGTGTAGAGGATTCTTAATCATTACTGATAATTATGTTTGTTCTTATGTCTTTCAGACCGTGTTCATTGTTGAAGTTGCAATAAACCGCCAACTGGATTAACAAAGAGAACTGGTCTTATTTATGAACACGGTGCAAGTTGACCAAAGCCACGATGCCTGCTGTGGGATGCCCAATCGCCGGATGTGACTACACCACTGAAGACCTCGATCCTGCTATCGTGGCCGCACTCATCACTGCCCACAGTGCCATACACGCCCCTGGACATGCCGCCAAGGTTGAAAAAGTCAAAAGGCCCACAATTGTCGCCGCTGGCTCCAGTGAAGAGTGGGCTTACTTCGAGTCACGATGGTCTGAATACGTCGATGCAACCAAAATCACTGGCGTTACTAGGTATAAAGTAGTGCAGTTACTAGAGTGCTGTGACGAACCTCTGCGCAAGGATCTAACAAGATCGACAGGTGGTAGCCTTTCAAACAAACCCATCGAGGTGGTAATGGCAGCCATTAAAAAAAAACTTGCTGTTCGTGGAGAGAACACTATGGTTGCCAGAGTAGCACTACATAATATGCGTCAAGATCGTGATGAGACAGTGCGCAGCTTCGGGGCCCGCCTACGTGGTCAAGCGGGAATATGCAAATTCCTAATCAAATGCCCTAGTTGTGATGCTGAAGTTAGCTACACAGAAGCGATCGTGCGTGATGTTCTTACACGAGGAATTGCTGACCCTGAAATCCAGCTTGACCTCCTTGGTGACAAGAACCAGGACATGATCCTGGAGGACGTTTTCCAATTCATTGAGGCTAAAGAATCTGGCAAACGGTTACAGCATCTACACTACTGAACACACACTCAGTGGAAGCAGCTAGCAGCACATATCGCGACGCTTAGGGCAACGGCACGCTGTAGTGGGGTCTTCCTGTAAGACTGCTGTTGCGTCCGGCTGCTGTGCTGTCAGGTCTACACCAATCTTGGGGAAGCTATCCGGGATGATGTCAAGGGCGACACAGGCTTCTCTGCTGAGGAAGAGCTTGTCAGAGCTGTGACATAGGTCATTTGCCTAGTTTCAACAGCCTGACCCCGTTTGTCTTTGCCCGACAAGCGGAGTACAGTGGCCCCAAGGATATTGATGCCTCCATTGTTGGCAGTGCGCATTCTCATGGTTACTGGGATGAGGTCAGATTTGCGCAAACCAAGGCGGTGGATGACCTTTATACCAGCAAGGCAACTCTGGCACCCTGTGTCTGCCATCGCGGGGCCATGGCAAGTCATGGTCTGGGTGGAAAGGTCAAAGCCAAGGGCTGCGTAGTCTTCGCGCATGATTTTGACAGTCACACGAACAAATGGTTGAGGTTTTGAACCCTCCCTGATCCATGTATTAGAGAGTTTGTCATAAATATGGTGGTCAAGGGTGATGGAACGCTCACTGCATGATCGACCCAAATTAATAACATTATCAAACTCATTACATTCATGCCCAGATATGTTAGGAGTTTCATTTGACTGTTGTTCTGATACGTGGACAGTACATAAGGTATCAAACACAGCATTTTCACTGTTATTAGAAGAGGCACTCGTGCGTTTGGGTTTGTTCCTACTGCGACATACACTCTCCATGTGACTATCGCGATTGCAATGCCCACATCTGTGACCATATGCCGCGCATTCTGTTTTGCGAACGTGGGCTGGGGCGCTCTTCCCCTGTCCCTTTTTGCCACAGTAGGAGCATGGGTCGTTTCTGTCCTTATCGAGTCAGGTATCCCTGAATTCCGTCATGAGCTCCCTGGACCCCGACGTGAATACTTCCAATTTCGAGATAGTCTACATACAGTTGATGGTGTCATACTCTACGAGGATCGTGTCCTTATACCACCGTCTCTCAGGGACTAGGTGTTAGCCGCTCTGCACGCTGCCCATCAAGGGGTCACCTCTATGACTCCGAGAGCCGAGTCTTCCATATTCTGGCCTGGCATCGCCCCTGCCATTGCGGCCCTTCGTGCTGGATGCTACCATTGTAATCGGATTGCGCCCTCCAATCCAAGTGCACCACCCACTCCTCTGACACCTCCAGATTATCCATTCCAATGCATGTGTGTCGACTACTTTCACTACAAAGGATGCAACTACTTGGTAGTGGTCGACCGGTATTCTAACTGGCCGATAGTTGAGAGAGCCTCACATGGTGCAGGTGGACTCATCGCTTGCCTAAGACGTACCTTTGTCACATTTGGTATCCCTGATGAATTAGCTTCCGATGGTGGTCCTGAATTCACAGCTGTCGCTACACGTCAATTCCTCAAGGACTGGGGTGTACATCATCGACTCTCCTCAGTAGCTTATCCACAAAGCAACTGCCGTGCTGACGTTGGTGTCAAGACTGTGAAGCGTCTTCTCATGGACAACACTAGCCCTAATGGAGGCCTTGATACCGATGCATTCCAACGTGCACTGCTCCAGTATAGAAATACTCCAGACAGAGACACAAAACTCTCTCCAGCGATGTGCATTTTTGGCTGCCCAATTCGAGACTTCATCCCAATACCACCTGGCAGATACAAACCTCATAACACCTGGCGTGGGACTCTGGCGGCTCGGGAGGAAGCACTTCGCAACCGCCACATGAGAGACGCTGAGCGCTGGTCTGAACGTACCAAGAGACTCTTGCCCCTTGTTGTCGGCGACTGTGTTCGCATCCAGAATCAGACCGGGCCACACCCCCTCAAATGGGACAAAACCGGCATCATCATCAAGGTTCGCCAGTTTGACCAATATCTCTCCCTTTTTCACTTGGGGAAAAAATGAGATAATTCGAAAAAAAAGCAAAACAAACAACCAACATCGGGAAAAAAAATTCCACCCTCCAATCCCATCTTTCTGTCCCTTCTTCACAATACAATATCCCCAAATTGAATAAAACGGTTCTCTTTCTTAAAAAAACATCTTCACACCATGAAAAAAACGCTCACAAAATGTATCTTGAAATGTCTTTCTCTGCTAACTACTCCATCAGGAGCAACCCATTCATTCTTCTTCTTCTTCTTCATCAATATCTCATCCTTTTCTCCTTGACACTTGTCGCACGTTATCCAGTCTCGGAATCCTGAGGCGTCAATTTTGCAAAGGCTGTGTGTACACGACAACAATTTCCCCTTCATGTTCATTCATGGTGGCAAACCCCTCCATGTCAGTACCATCCCCCCCATCTGCTCCCCCTTCATCCTGTCCCCTCTCAACTCCCCCTTTGTCCTTCCCCCTCTCAACTCCCACCTCTCAGCTTCCGCTCCACTCTTTCCCCTTCCCAGCTTTGCCCCCTTCCCTCCAGGCCGCTCCCCTTCACCACACACCCCTACGGATTCCTCCATCCTGCATCCTCTCCACACCCATAAGTCCTATCAGCAGCTCCTCTCCCCTTGTCCCCAACGATGTGGACCTTCACACCATGTGAAGCCAGGGCCTCTGTTCTAACCTGACAAATCTCTCAATCCAGGCCGCTGCCAATAAACCCGACATCGCCTGTCTAACAGAATCATTCCTCCCACAGGACGTCCCTGACTCCTTAGTGTCTCTCCATAGTCATTGTCTCCTCTGGTTTGATCAACCTGAATCCCGTCCTGGTGGCAAAGTTGCACTGTTAAAAAAAAAAAAAAAAACAGACAAAAAGAAATAATCAATTTCTCACTCTCAGTGTACTGCTCTTACACGTCTCAAACACCAAGAGCCCCTCTGGCTGTGACTACCCCCCTCCGCTACCACCTCATGTTTCTGTGTGTTGTACCGTTCTCCCAACAGTGACTGCATCTCTCAGACGACTCGGACCAACGTTTCATCACTCACACCAAATCTCTCTTCCTCATATGTGGTGACTTAAATTGGCACCACGCCAACTGGCTGGGTGGTCGGACCTCTCTCACCAACCATGGCACTTCTGTGAAGGACTTCTGTGACTATGGGACTGACTCAATCCATGACTTTTCCCTCCCGGACCTCTCTCAATGGCAAATCATCCCTTTTGGATTTGGTGACAACTTCCCGGCCAATGTATCTTGCTCGGGTCTCTGCCCCAAATGGCTCATATGATCATGTGCTTGTGAAGGTCAACATCTCTCTGGCCATTCTCAGAGACAAACCTCAGCACCGGCGAGTCTGGCAGTTCACGCAGACAAACTGGCAGGGACTGGACACAGCCATCAAACTCCAGGACTGGTCTCCTATATCTACCGCCGTTGATATTAACTCAAGACATGGGTAATGAACGTAGAGCAGCAACGAAGGTTGGAAAGGGTGGAAATGCAAATGGTTCGACGGATGTGCGGAGTATCGTTAAGAGAGAGGAAGACAAATGATGAATTGCGAAAGATGATGGGAATAGAGCCTGTGATTGATGCTGTGAAGAGGAACAGGTTGAGATGGTTTGGTCATGTGTTGAGGAAGGATGAAAGTGACTGGTTGAGAAGAGTAATGGAAATGAATGTAGAAGGAAGTAGAAGACGGGGAAGACCGAGAAAGACTTGGCTAAAGATGGTGGAAGAAGAAATGCGGGCAAGGGGGTTAACAAGGAGAGATGCAGAAAATAGGGCAAAATGGAGAAGATTGTCATGGGGACCGCAAGGCTAACCCCCGCTCTAGCAGGGAAAATGGCCTTTAAAATGCATGTTGTGTGTGTTGTTGTTGATATTAACTCAGTCTGGGAATTCTTCCATAGAAACCTGCTCTCTCTTATGCACAGATTCATCCCATCTCATCTTCAGTTACCTTACCCATCCTCCTGCTCTTGGTACTCTTAATCATGTGTTGAGGCAGTTACTTTAAAACAACTTGCATTCTCCTCCTGGAAGGCAAATCCAACCCGAAGGCAATCATAGCATTAATTTATGTGATGCTGTGACGTCAGCCAACATCACAGCATTACATAAAAGGTGCAAAACGTGATCCCCTCAACTACAGACCAATTATCTTACATCCAATCATCAGCAAGGTCATGAAATCAATCATTGCAGTTGCAAAAAAAATCATCCCTTTTTCCTCCAGGTTTCATCTCAGATCATCAATTCGGATTCAGACATGGTCACTCTACCTTGGACATGCTGCTTCTACTCTCCCAACAGTGGATGGAGGCCCTCATTATCAGACATGAGATCAGGGCCGTCTCTCTGGACATTATCTCAAGCTTTCAACAGTCTGGCATCCCGCCTTGCTCTCCAAACTGCCTGCCTTTGGAACTCAAAGCTAACTCCACTTTTGGATTACTGACTTCATGTGTGGCTCTCAACGGAATCCTTTCTTCTCCTCTCCGTCAAGGCTGGAGTACCCAAAAGCAGTGTTCCCAGCCCAATCTCTAATGGTTAGGGCAGCGGGCTTGGGATTCTAAGATCCTGAGTTTGAATCCCGTTGAATTAACGCCAGGTGGGGTTGACTCAGCCCGTCATCTTTCGAGGTCGGCAAAATGAGTACCAGGTAACTGGTTATAGAGAGGCATTGCATCAGTGGCAGACGCACCCACAGAAAAATGATGCAACCAGCAGCCGGGTGGCTGCACACAAACCACCCACCACCAGCCCAATCTTATTCCTAAACTTCATCAATGCTCTCTCTGGCTATCTGGAAAATCATCTTAATCTCCTTGCTGATTACTTCCCTCCTTGCCGTGTCATCCTTCATCCTTCTGACAGGCAGCCAGCAGCCTCTTCCCTCTCTTCAGACCTGGACAAACACATGGAACATGTCTTTCAATTCTGAGAAACCTCGTACACTCACTTTGTCTCTCTCCGAAAGGAGCGTTCAACAAACACCCTCCCATCTACTTTCTCGATCGTCTTGAAGAGGTTCAGTCACTCAAACTCTTGGGTCTCACTCTCAGCCATGATCTCTCTCTCGGGCAAGCCAAATTTAAAAGTTGGCTCCAGAGCCAGATGCTGACTGGGCATCCTCTGTCGTGCAAAGTCCTTCCTTGGCACACCTGAGCTCCTCACCACATACAAGGCTTTCATCCGCAACTCAATGGAATACTGCTCTCCCCTCTGGGCTGGTGCTCCTGCCTCTCACCTGGCTCGTCTTCACGCTGTTGAAACCAAAGCGTTCATAATCATTGGAATCTCCCGTGATGAAGCTACCTCCGAGGGCCTTTCACTTACTCACCGCAGGCAGGTTGGTGGTCTTTCTGCCTTCTCCCGACTCCTCTGCGGCCTTGCTCCTCCAGCTCTCTCTGGGCTCTGTCCCCCAAATATTCCTGCAGGTCGCACAAGATCTGCTGGCAACCCTCTTATGGTTAAACTGCCAAAAGCAAGACTCTCTGCTCACCTTCACTCCTTCATTCCTCTTTTCTCCTGCCTCTGGAACAAACTCCCTCACTCTCTTCAATCCCACTCCTCCCTCCAGGTCTTTAAAACAGCTGTTCACCACCATCTCTTATCTTCCCCCATCCAAAACCTTGATCTTTTCTACCCCCGCTAATTTCACCCCAAATCCACTTTTTTGAAATGCCAACTTCTTTCCTGGAAGTCCTTGGTGTCCTTGTGTTTATACTTCTCCCCCCCCCGCCCCCCCTCTTCCCACGCAGCCTCCCCCCAAGCCATCTCCCTCCCACACATTCCCGATGTCCCTGCTCCCAAATGTTGTGTTTATGTGCTTCCCCTTCTCTCCCCATCTTGTCTACCGCTCCGCTTTTTATATACTTTGTTTGTTTGTCTGTTTGATTGGTTTGTGTGATAAATGTTAGCTCTTTCATGAGCCTCGATTATGTATCCAAAAAACAAAACAAAGGTGAAAAAAAAACCCTCCCTGGTATACCTCTCTTCCTGCACATTCCTCTCAGCAAATATGGAATACATCTACGTGTATGATACACCACTTTGTGAAACTCCCAAGATCCAGGCACACTGCGCTCACCTAGACCCCTTTATTATTCCCCCCTCCTTCCCCCCATTTGTGCAATCTTCTTCCTCAGTGTGTTCAATCCGACCCCTCCCTCTCACGCTTCAAGTGGGCAGTGCATACCCATCTCAGGCAATGCTCAATCCCTACCCATGACCTTCTGTATCCTTCAATGAAACCTCACCCCATCCCCCTGTACTCTCTCCTTCAGTTGTTTGCAGGTTGCTAAGTTTCCTTCCCTTTTCCTTGTTGCCCTGTTGCTCCAGTGTCAGAGTGTTACCTTCTACCCTCTGTTGCTCAATGACGAGTCAAGATTTTGGAACCAATTTTTTTTTTAATGAATGAGAATGTTTTTTAACCCTCGCTCTCTACATTCAGACAGGAAATGCAAGTACGTGGCAAACTGTACCAAAATACCTACTCGTTTATAAACTTTGATTTCTTTGCGATCGGCCAGGCGCATTCGAGATAGAATGCAATTTTTAAATAAATATACAACATTCAAACACGTACTACCTTCCAGGTGCTGACAGGATTGCTGAAGTGGCGGACTCACCTTTGACATCTCACCTGGATTTTGATTCACAAGCCTTTATAAATCCCCCCACCCTGGTGAGTGAATTCTATGTTCAATGAACTCCGTTCCCATTCTCTTTTTTTTTTAAAGCTCCGCACTACAATCCGCACTCCGCACTACACTCCGCTCCGCACTAACACGACAATCCAGTAAGGCGAGAGGGAGGGGGGGGAGGGGTGCACACCCACAGGCTGCTGTGTAACCAATCTTTAGTTTCACAATCTTCATAATCCTTCAATTTCATTTGTGCTCGGGGAAAACCCAGCATTATGACACAACATCATCCCATTAATAATCATAGTTAGCTCGTAGTTCTCTTTGTGACTGTGTGTACAACTAAGCAAGAAAAGCAAATGAGAAAGGTCACAAAATAGAGGATAGACAAGAAGAAGAAGGCCTCACCGAAAAATCCACAGTGCAGGTGTTAGGGTGAGATGCCACACCTGGACCAAATCTCCACTCAGTGACCAAGTGGTTAAATAATCTTCCATCAGTGCACACCGCCTGTGAAGTTGTGGTAACAGTTACCACTCTGAATATGACAATTCTCAAAAAAGCAGTGCAGCTCAGACTTTACGAGAACATTTCTAAGGACAGTTATGTTCGAGCATCTTCAATCGGTTACATCAAATGGGTACTGAACCCTGTTCAACCCACATCCTCCTTTACCTTCCCTCCACCACATTATAAACTCCAAAGCAATGACGAATAACACTACAAAGTACGTTTTCAATGTATATAACTTTATTCCGTCATTCACATTTAGTCAACTACCATGGATATAAAGTAAACTACCATGACAAAAGTAGACGCAATGTAGAAACTGTATCTTAAACAAACTCCCTGTGTACAAATGCTCGTTTTAGAACTTCACCTCCACATCATCCTCAACTGACCTTCAGACTCCCTGAGACTTTCCTTTGGGGCCCGTTACCATTCCTTGTGCTTTTATACATTTCAAGTTCCCATGTAAACAGCGTGCATTTATAAAGAGCACATTGACGATCGTTGCCCTCTCCTTTCCCACGTGGTAAACATGCTTCATTACCATTTTCAAAATTGGGGAGAATGAGGAGACGAGGAAGACAAACTATAGCTTGTTTGTTCATCTCACCAAGATGGAGACCTTCAAATAAACACGCTACGAAACCAAACAACACAGTGACCGGCCCAGGTCGAAACCAAGCAACACAGTGACCGGCCCAGGTCGAAACCAAGCAACACAGTGACCGGCCCAGGTCGAAACAAAGCAACACAGTGACCGGCCCAGGTCGAAACCAAGCAACACAGTGACCGGCCCAGGTCGAAACCAAGCAACACAGTGACCGGCCCAGGTCGAAACCAAGCAACACAGTGACCGGCCCAGGTCGAAACAAAGCAACACAGTGACCGGCCCAGGTCGAAACCAAGCAACACAGTGACCGGCCCAGGTCGAAACCAAGCAACACAGTGACCGGCCCAGGTCGAAACCAAGCAACACAGTGACCGGCCCAGGTCGAAACCAAGCAACACAGTGACCGGCCCAGGTCGAAACCAAGCAACACAGTGACCGGCCCAGGTCGAAACCAAGCAACACAGTGACCGGCCCAGGTCGAAACCAAGCAACACAGTGACCGGCCCAGGTCGAAACCAAGCAACACAGTGACCGGCCCAGGTCGAAACCAAGCAACACAGTGACCGGCCCAGGTCGAAACCAAGCAACACAGTGACCGGCCCAGGTTGGCGGTATGCTCAATCACACGAAAACCGTTGGTTTGTTCAGCTATTGGAAACTTCTTCTTTTTTTCTTTTTTTGCAAAACCTCTGGGCGAAGCACAAAGCGAGTTCTGATGACGTGTTCACATGACGTCAGGCTTAAATGGATTCACGAATAGCAAACACACAAAACCATTCCACAAATTTCTCATCCAACTCTTGCAAAGCATTTCAAAGTCTTCAGCAGCCATGATAACATGACACCAGGTAATCGAGAGGGCCAGGCGGCCAAGAGTGCCGAGCGGCCTCACGGCTGTGAAGGTGGGTGCGGAGGGGGTGGAGGTGGGGGCACCCTTCCCACGTACCTTCACCAAGTGGGGCTCCACCATCGTGACAAGAGACGTGTAGCGTTCTATCACAGGTGCAAATCCAACTTCGAGCTCGGCTTTCAGGCGGCCCGGCCTGCGGCTCACGACCGCCGAGCGTTTGCACCATGGCACGAAGTCCTTGTAATCCTGCACGGAGGCTACCACCGCGTACATTTGTTCTTTGGAGTGCCTGCATTTATGCAAGGGTGGTGGAAAAAGAGGAAAACGTTGGCATCGTTTCTTCTGGAGAAGTGTGGATATAAATATGATACTGCTCCTTTGACAATACACCACATAAACGAGAACGGCACCCGATAGCACACATTACCTCGGCCAGGCCGAACATTTTACGTTTTGTAACCCACTGATAGGCCTGGATCTGCATCAGGACCGGAACCAAAATCCAATCGGCTTGTTCTCGTCACCAACCTCATCCACCATGTTTTGTCATAACCTATCCATTACTTTTTGAGATATCGTGCTATAATATCGTTTTTGGCCCGATCCCTCCATGAAGAATCACTCAAAGATTATAGCATCAACTCGGCCAATACGTCCTTGTCACACACACACACACACACACACACACACACACACACACACACACACACACACACACACACACACACACACACACACACACACACACACACCACCAAGTTTCGTCCGACTCCGTCCATAACTTTTAAGATATCCTTCTCACAGACAGACAGACAAACAGACAGACAGGGGTGAAAACACAACCTCTGTCCACCTTCGGTGGAGGAGGTGAAGATGCTAAAAGGGAACATGGAAGCAAGACACATGATCCGTCAAACACCATCACCATATGCAGCACAAAATGTATATATTTGACAAATGTTGCTTTGTGTTCCCACTCTCAGGCAAGGAACATGACAATGCGCATTTCCCTCATAAACAGCACAACAAGCGCTGCTTTGACAGGTAAGTTACACGAAGGCAAAGTATGGTGGCGGATCGATCCGTTTCATGGGTTTGTGGAACAAAGTATGGCGGCGGATCGATCCGTTTCATGGGTTTGTGGAACAAAGTATGGTGGCGGATCGATCCGTTTCATGGGTTTGTGGAACAAAGTATGGTGGCGGATCGATCCGTTTCATGGGTTTGTGGAACAAAGTATGGCGGCGGATCGATCCGTTTCATGGGTTTGTGGAACAAAGTATGGTGGCGGATCGATCCGTTTCATGGGTTTGTGGAACAAAGTATGGTGGCGGATCGATCCGTTTCATGGGTTTGTGGAACAACGTATGGTGGCGGATCGATCCGTTTCATGGGTTTGTGGAACAAAGTATGGTGGCGGATCGATCCGTTTCATGGGTTTGTGGAACAAAGTATGGTGGCGGATCGATCCGTTTCATGGGTTTGTGGAACAACGTATGGTGGCGGATCGATCCGTTTCATGGGTTTGTGGAACAAAGTATGGTGGCGGATCGATCCGTTTCATGGGTTTGTGGAACAAAGTATGGCGGCGGATCGATCCGTTTCATGGGTTTGTGGAACAAAGTATGGTGGCGGATCGATCCGTTTCATGGGTTTGTGGAACAAAGTATGGTGGCGGATCGATCCGTTTCATGGGTTTGTGGAACAAAATATGGTGGCGGATCGATCCGTTTCATGGGTTTGTGGAACAAAGTATGGTGGCGGATCGATCCGTTTCATGGGTTTGTGGAACAAAGTATGGTGGCGGATCGATCCGTTTCATGGGTTTGTGGAACAAAGTATGGTGGCGGATCGATCCGTTTCATGGGTTTGTGGAACAAAGTATGGCGGCGGATCGATCCGTTTCATGGGTTTGTGGAACAAAGTATGGTGGCGGATCGATCCGTTTCATGGGTTTGTGGAACAAAGTATGGTGGCGGATCGATCCGTTTCATGGGTTTGTGGAACAACGTATGGTGGCGGATCGATCCGTTTCATGGGTTTGTGGAACAAAGTATGGTGGCGGATCGATCCGTTTCATGGGTTTGTGGAACAAAGTATGGTGGCGGATCGATCCGTTTCATGGGTTTGTGGAACAAAGTATGGTGGCGGATCGATCCGTTTCATGGGTTTGTGGAACAAAGTATGGTGGCGGATCGATCCGTTTCATGGGTTTGTGGAACAAAGTATGGTGGCGGATCGATCCGTTTCATGGGTTTGTGGAACAAAGTATGGTGGCGGATCGATCCGTTTCATGGGTTTGTGGAACAAAGTATGGTGGCGGATCGATCTGTTTCATGGGTTTGTGGAACAAAGTATGGTGGCGGATTGATACGTTTCATGGGTTTGTGGAACAAAGTATGGTGGCGGATCGATCCATTTCATGGGTTTGTGGAACAAAGTATGGTGGCGGATCGATCCGTTTCATGGGTTTGTGGAACAAAGTATGGCGGCGGATCGATCCGTTTCATGGGTTTGTGGAACAAAGTATGGTGGCGGATCGATCCGTTTCATGGGTTTGTGGAACAAAGTATGGCGGCGGATCGATCTGTTTCATGGGTTTGTGGAACAAAGTATGGTGGCGGATCGATCCGTTTCATGGGTTTGTGGAACAAAGTATGGTGGTGGATCGATCCGTTTCATGGGTTTGTGGAACAAAGTATGGTGGCGGATCGATCCGTTTCATGGGTTTGTGGAACAAAGTATGGTGGCGGATCGATCCGTTTCATGGGTTTGTGGAACAAAGTATGGCGGCGGATCGATCCGTTTCATGGGTTTGTGGAACAAAGTATGGTGGCGGATCGATCCGTTTCATGGGTTTGTGGAACAAAGTATGGCGGCGGATCGATCCGTTTCATGGGTTTGTGGAACAAAGTATGGTGGCGGATCGATCTGTTTCATGGGTTTGTGGAACAAAGTATGGTGGCGGATCGATCCATTTCATGGGTTTGTGGAACAAAGTATGGCGGCGGATCGATCCGTTTCATGGGTTTGTGGAACAAAGTATGGCGGCGGATCGATCTGTTTCATGGGTTTGTGGAACAAAGTATGGTGATGGATCGATCCGTTTCATGGGTTTGTGGAACAAAGTATGGTGGCGGATCGATCCGTTTCATGGGTTTGTGGAACAAAGTATGGTGGCGGATCGATCCGTTTCATGGGTTTGTGGAACAAAGTATGGCGGCGGATCGATCCGTTTCATGGGTTTGTGGAACAAAGTATGGCGGCGGATCGATCCGTTTCATGGGTTTGTGGAACAAAGTATGGCGGCGGATCGATCTGTTTCATGGGTTTGTGGAACAAAGTATGGTGGCGGATCGATCTGTTTCATGGGTTTGTGGAACAAAGTATGGTGGCGGATCGATCTGTTTCATGGGTTTGTGGAACAAAGTATGGTGGCGGATCGATCCGTTTCATGGGTTTGTGGAACAAAGTATAGTGACGGATCGATCCATTTCATGGGTTTGTGGAACAAAGTATGGTGGCGGATCGATCCATTTCATGTGTTTGTGGAACAATCCCCGATCCATGTCACTAGAATTGGAGAATTTGTCCAAGTACAAGTTACACTCCCGCTATTAATGCCCAACTGGTAACGACAGCTGACCACAAGCTGCTCAGGTGGCCATCCCATGAAGGTACGTACAAACTCCTTTCTTACTCTCTACAACCTTGAGGTAGCCACTCATGGCCGTGGAATAGCAACGGCCAGAGACTCGGTTTCACATGACAAAGGGGCAGGGACGTTGTACATTCGCAGGCCCGGACAATCTATTTTTAAAACGGCTAACCTTCTCACGGACAACTGAACAGCTTTCATGCCAACAACTGAAATACCACGGCTTCCGGATAAATCCAAATCGTTCGCTCCGATTTGGAGAAGCGAATAAAGACGGGACGGGGGATGCAATCATTGGGAGGAGAATGAAAGAAACGATTTTGATTATAGGATTACCGTAGTTATAAAACTTGGACACTACGCAAAGGAAAACGCAAAACTTCTCAGCAGACACGCAAAAATGGAGAAATCAGCTTCCGTGAGGACAAGGGACAAAGGCAAAGGCCGCGAGTGGAAATAAAACTGTGAAAGCCGCGAGTGCAACGGAACGGTTCAACCCGAGCCGCGCCGTGCGTGAGTGCTGACGCTCCTGACGTCAACGGGTGCATTCCGCGTGCACCGAGACCAGTCTCGGCGGCGTCGGCCTGCGTGGCGGAGGCCCTCGTGACGGAGCCGTGAGGCACGAACGCGATTCACCAGGACGCGGGACAAGGTCAGGGCGACGAGAGGCCACAAATAATCTCCGCTGGGATAAAGCATCCCAAACCTCATGGGAACAACCACGTGGCATCCTCTCACCTTCTCTCCAACGTGAAAGGAAACTACTAAATGCACGAGAGTGATAAATGGAAATGGAATGTCATGGCGCGCATTGCACAACACCAGGAAGTGGTTTCATACTGCGATCGGAGAGGAGGCCATCTCGGCTACCACACCTGCACTCCACATTATTAATCATGTATGACATTAAAAATAATTATGCCATTAAACAATCGTCATTATACGGGAAAGAAGGATATTCCTGTAACGATCCCAGTCTTCTCCACCAATCGATCGGTTGAACTCAATTTCAATGCAGAGAAGAAGAGTGTGGAGAAGAAGAGTGGGGTTAAGCTTTTTCCTACCATTCCTCCCATTGTCCAGGTACTCCTCTCTCACCAATGCCAACAGGTAGCTGGCTCTCTTACTCGAGTTTGAACCTATGCACTGTTTCTGCTACAACTACCTTTCCAAGTAAACCGTTCCATTTACTACTCTTATCCCCTCTTCTTCCTTACTCTTCCTCTTCATTACACCTGTCCTCACTCGCTTGTTCTTTACTCTGAAACTCTGTTCCCTAGTCCTGACACTCTGTCCACTATGCTGGAAAACACCTGCTCTTGTTCTGTCTCTCCCCTTCATTATGTTAACCTCTCAATCAGATCATCCAACTGCAAATGTCAACTGCGCTTAGGCCGTTAATTTATTTCACCAACGTCAAAATTACCGAAAATCGTGTATGGCACAATAATAACGGTGACAAAAAGACATTAAAAAAAGCAACCACAATGAAATTACCAGATGTTGTACAAAGCACACGGAGGGCAGAAGAAAGATGTTTCCACAGAACCTAAATGGGACACGGAACAAGCTCCAAATGGATGCTTAGCACCCACAACAACCATTTAGGATTTTGGGAATCGGTGTCGATGTGACAATTCCATCCAGGAATGATTTAGCTACCAACCAAACCACTCGGAAGAATGTTGAAAACTCAACCCGATCCTTTGCATTTAAGCCAATAACGTTCTAACGATGTTTATACAACATGACAAAAGTTTGGGAATACAAATAACATGACAAAAGTTGTGTCAAATTTCCAAACCACTCAGGTCATAATGGGGTCAACCGTGCAAAACCACTCAGGTCATAGTGGGGTCTGCCATGCAAAATCACTCAGGTCATAGTGGGGTCAACCATGCAAAATCACTCAGGTCATAGTGGGGTCTGCCCTGCAAAATCACTCAGGTCATAGTGGGGTCAACCGTGCAAAATCACTCAGGTCATAGTGGGGTCAACCGTGCAAAATCACTCAGGTCATAGTGGGGTCAACCATGCAAAACCACTCAGGTCATAGTGGGGTCAACCATGCAAAATCACTCAGGTCATAGTGGGGTCTGCCATGCAAAATCACTCAGGTCATAGTGGGGTCAACCATGCAAAACCACTCAGGTCATAGTGGGGTCTGCCATGCAAAATCACTCAGGTCATAGTGAGGTCAACCGTGCAAAATCACTCAGGTCATAGTGGGGTCTGCCATGCAAAATCACTCAGGTCATAGTGGGGTCAACCATGCAAAACCACTCAGGTCATAGTGGGGTCTGCCGTGCATAACCACTCAGGTCATAGTGGGGTCTGCCATGCATAACCACTCAGGTCATAGTGGGGTCTGCCATGCATAACCACTCAGGTCATAGTGGGGTCTGCCGTGCATAACCACTCAGGTCATAGTGGGGTCTGCCGTGCAAAACCACTCAGGTCATAGTGGGGTCTGCCGTGCATAACCACTCAGGTCATAGTGGGGTCTACCGTGCAAAACCACTCAGGTCATAGTGGGGTCTGCCGTGCAAAACCACTCAGGTCATAGTGGGGTCTGCCGTGCAAAACCACTCAGGTCATAGTGGGGTCTACCGTGCAAAACCACTCAGGTCATAGTGGGATCTACCGTGCAAAACCACTCAGGTCATAGTGGGGTCTGCCGTGCAAAATCACTCAGGTAATAGTGGGGTCTGCCGTGCAAAATCACTCAGGTCATAGTGGGGTCAACCATGCAAAACCACTCAGGTCATAGTGGGGTCTGCTGTGCATAACCACTCAGGTCATAGTGGGGGTCTACCGTGCAAAACCACTCAGGTCATAGTGGGATCTACCGTGCAAAACCACTCAGGTCATAGTGGGGTCTACCGTGCAAAACCACTCAGGTCATAGTGGGGTCTACCGTGCAAAACCACTCAGGTCATAGTGGGGTCTACCATGCAAAACCACTCAGGTCATAGTGGGGGTCTACCGTGCAAAACCACTCAGGTCATAGTGGTGTCTACCGTGCAAAACCACTCAGGTCATAGTGGGGGTCTACCATGCAAAACCACTCAGGTCATAGTGGGATCTACCGTGCAAAACCACTCAGGTCATAGTGGGGTCTACCATGCAAAACCACTCAGGTCATAGTGGGGTCAACCATGCAAAACCACTCAGGTCATAGTGGGGTCTGCCATGCAAAATCACTCAGGTCATAGTGGGGTCAACCATGCAAAACCACTCAGGTCATAGTGGGGTCTGCCGTGCATAACCACTCAGGTCATAGTGGGGTCTACCGTGCAAAACCACTCAGGTCATAGTGGGGTCTACCGTGCAAAACCACTCAGGTCATAGTGGGGTCTGCCGTGCAAAATCACTCAGGTCATAGTGGGGTCTACCTTGCAAAATCACTCAGGTCATAATGGGGTCTGCCGTGCAAAACCACTCAGGTCATAGTGGGGTCAACCATGCAAAATCACAGGTCATAGTGGGGTCTACCGTGCAAAACCACTCAGGTCATAGTGGGGTCTACCGTGCAAAACCACTCAGGTCATAGTGGGGTCTGCCGTGCAAAATCACTCAGGTCATAGTGGGGTCTACCGTGCAAAATCACTCAGGTCATAATGGGGTCTGCCGTGCAAAACCACTCAGGTCATAGTGGGGTCAACCATGCAAAATCACAGGTCATAGTGGGGTCTGCCGTGCAAAATCACTCAGGTCATAGTGGGGTCAACCATGCAAAACCACTCAGGTCATAGTGGGGTCTACCGTGCAAAATCACTCAGGTCATAGTGGGGTCTGCCATGCAAAATCACTCAGGTCATAGTGGGGTCTACCGTGCAAAACCACTCAGGTCATAGTGGGGTCAACCATGCAAAACCACTCAGGTCATA
>NC_136266.1:11837631-11980131 GCF_964187855.1 Myxine glutinosa
GTGATTTAAATTCACCCCACTCCAAAGGGGGGTTTCTCTGCCAATGGGGGTTACGTGTTGAGGTGTATATTCGTGTTAAGATAGCTTAGTGTGGCGTTCTTCCAAGGCCACTTCTAATAACAAAAGTAACAACAACACAAATTTAATAGCATACCGGTAATATTAATGTGATTACAAAACAACATTATTAATAATAATATCCCACCTCCCCATGAGGTTTTTCCACCTTGATCAAGCGCCGTGTTAACGTGTATAAATAGCTTATCGTGCCGTTTGGTGGGAGCAACAGGCCAATGGCCCCTACCAGAGGTAAAAATATTATAAACCACAAACACGTATGATTACCTTTTGAAATAGTCACTACTGCTGTTTAACACTAAACTGAAGGGGAGGAAACCCGGGGTTTGTTCATTTACAAAGCAGCTCGCTAGGCGCTTGGCAAGCCAGCCGTCCTTTATCAACGATTTTGAATGGAGTGCTTGCTTGAATGCTTAAGACACTGGGTGAGCTCCACACAAGAAACTTGGTAAATTAACACACCCCTGATATTCTTGAGCTCCTACCACAGATCTACTGTAATCTATAATACCCCAGAAAGGAATCTCTTCCTGCTGCTCATGTAGGGAATGGGTCTATTAGTATAATAAAATACAATGTCACAAACACTTGTGAGGTAAATCAATACAGACGCCGTTCTCACATGATAACCAACACAGACAAATCTGCCGACGAGAAAGGGCAAATACAAAACACGGATGGAAACACAAAATCCTAATTGTATTGATAAATTTATGAAACTTCCCACCCAACTTAGGATGTCTAAAAGCGGCATCGTTCAGGTGGAAACTCAAAAACTCAAACTCAAAAAGTTGTGTCCCAAGCCCGTCTCTCTCTGTACCCACCATACCCAGTCGTACCCAGCTGCTCCTGGACTCTGTGTCCTTTTCTCCTGACAAGATGGAGAAGTTTCTGTCAATCCTCGACTCTTGTTATGCAACTGGACCAGACAGCATCAGCCCACGGGTCCTAAAATCCTGCTCTGCTGCTCTATCTCACCCTCTCTCTCCACCCTCTTTTTTGCTCAAGGTCATCTGCCATCACCTTTGAAATCAGCCAACATTACCGCTTTACACAAAAACAGATCCTTGCAACTACAGACCAATCAGCCTTCTCCCAATTATCAGCAAAGTCATGGAATCCATCATTGCTTCGGATATCAAATCCTTCCTCTTCTCTAATGGCTTGATCACTGATCATCAATTTGGTTTCAGACCAGGTCATTCTACTCTGGACATGCTGCTACTGCTGTCTCAACAATGGATGGATGTCCTCAATTTCAAACAGGAAATCAGAGCTGTCTCCCTTGACATATCACGTGCCTTCGATAAGGTTTGGCATCCCGCTCTGCTCACCAAACTCTCATCCTATGGTATCCATGGAAATCTCCATGCATGGCTTGCGGACTTCCTCTCTGGTCGTAGTCAACGTGTGGCCCTCAATGGATTTCTCTCATCTTCCCTTCCTGTTCAAGCTGGAGTTCCCCAAGACAGTGTTCTGGGCCCTGTGCTTTTTCTGGTCTTCATCAATGGTCTCTCCGACTCCCTGGAAAATCCTCTCTATCTCTTTGCTGATGACTCCACTCTCTGCCAACTTCTACCGACTCCTCTCTGGCCTTGCCACCCCCCAGCTCTCTCTGGGCTCTGTCCCACAAATATTCCTACAGGTCGCACAAGATCTGCCTGCAACCCTCTTATGGTCAAACTGCCAAAATCAAGACTCTCTGCTCACCTTCACTCCTTCATTCCTCTTTTCTCCCACCTCTGGAACAAACTCCCTCACTCTCTTCAATCCCACTCCACACTCCACCCTCCAGGTCTTTAAAACAGCTGTTCACCACCATCTCTTATCTTCCCCCATCCAAAACCTTGAACTTTTCTACCCCCGCTAATTTCACCCCAATTCCACTTTTTTGAAATACCAACTTCTGTCCTGGAAGTCCTTGGTGTCCTTGTGTTTTATACTTCTCCCTCCCCCCCCCCTTCCCACGCCTCCTCCCCCCAAGCCCTCTCCCTTCCACACATCTCCCTGCCCTCAAATGTTGTGTTTGTGTGCTTCCCCTTCTCTCCCCATCTTGTCTTCTGCTCCCTCTTTTTATATATTTTGTTTGTCTGGTTGATTTGTTTGTGAAGTAAATGTTAGTTCTTTCACGAGCCTCGATTCAGTATACAAAAAATAAAAAAAATAAAAAATCTGCCGCTCTATACCTCATCCCTCAGATCGGCAGTCTGCAGCTTCCTCACTCTCTGCAGACCTAGACAAAATCACAGAATGGTCAAACAAGTGGAAGATGTCTTTCAATCCTGACAAATCTCACATTCTCACTATGTCTCTCCGAAAAGACCGTCTGGACAACCCTCCCATCTACTTCTCAACATTCCTCTCCAAGAAGTCCTGTCACTCTAGCTCTTGGGTCTCACTATCTGCCATGATCTTTCCTGGGAAAACCACATTTCCAAGCTGGCCTCCAAAGCCAGTTGCCGACTGGGCATCCTCCGTCGTGCTATGTCGTTCCGTGGCACACCTGAGCTCCTCACCACATACAAGACTTTCATCCACAGCTCAATGGAGTACTGCTCTCCCCTCTGGGCTGGTGCTCCTGCCTCACACTGAGCTCGGCGTCACGCTGTTGAAACCAAAGCTTTCAGAATCATTGGAATCTCCCGCGATGAAGCTAAATCTGAGGGCCTTTCACTCACTCACCGCAGGCAGGTTGGTGGTCTTTCTGTCTTCTACAGACTCCTCTCCGAACTAGCCCCCCAGCTCTCTCTGGGCTCTGTCCCCCAAATACTCCTACAGGTCGCGCAAGATCTGCCAGCAACCCTCTTCTCGTAAAACTGCCAAAATCAAGACTCTCTGCTCACCTTCACTCCTTCATTCCTCTTTTCTTCCACCTCTAGAACATACTCCCTCACTCTCTTCAATTCCACTCCTCCCTCCAGGTCTTTAAAACAGCTGTTCACCACCATCTCTTATCTTCCCCCTTCCAAAGCCTTGATCTTTTCTACCTCCGTTAATTCACCCCAGATCCAATTTTTTGAAATACATTACCGACTTCTTTCCTGGAAGTCCTAGCAGTGTCCATGTGTTTTAAACCTCTCCCACCCCTCACCCCCCTTCCCATGCCCCCCCTCAAGCCCTCTCCCTCCCATAGATATCCTGATGTCCATGCTCTCAAATGTTGTACTTGTGTGCTTCCTCCTCTCTCCCCATCTTGTCTCCCACTCTCTTTATTATATGTTTTATGTGTCCGTTTGTTTTTTTTATGATTAATGTTAGCTCTTACACGAGCCTCGATCTTGTCTCCAAAAAAAAAAAAAAACACAATTGTATTGAGACATTATCAAATGAGCAAATGCTTCTGCCGAACCCATGATTGCGTTTATTTCCGAATTGGTAGCAGTTTTGTATGGATCAAAACTCAAAATCATAATTGTATTGAGGAATTTATGAAAGCTCCCACTCACCTTAGCCTTCGTACCCGCTGGGACCCCGAAACATTCCACAGAAGGTTTGGTGGGGTTAGCTTCAAAACGGAGGGAGTAATTCGGGGACGGACGGGCGGACTGATGGACATGCAGACACTCACTGCTTTATAATACAGATATCGTGAATTGTTTTGTGTTTAAAAAAAGTTTTTACCCCCTGGAGGTGAATCTCAATAAATGGCTCCAGGTGCAAGTACTTCACAGAAGCCCCAATGAAATAGGAAATTGGAACCAAAGAAGGATGGACAAGTCAGGAACCAAATTTGGACAATCATGGGGGGCGTTTCAGAACATAAATTTGAGGTGGCCACGAGGTTGAGAAAACTGGGACGAGTCCGCTTGCATTTTCACCATAATCAGCTGTGTGATGACCAGGTAACGTATTTACATGACTGTGAACGCAGCCCCGAGCACCACAAAGGGAGTGTGTTTTTTCACTACATGCAGAGAGGTTCACCTTGGTCAGAGAGAGAAAGAGAAAGAGAAAGAGAAAGAGAAAGAGAAAGAGAAAGAGAAAGAGAAAGAGAAAGAGAAGAGAGAGAGAGAGAGAGAGAGAGAGAGAGAGAGAGAGAGAGAGAGAGAGAGAGAGAGAGAGAAAGAGAAAGAGAAAGAGAAAGAGAAAGAGAAAGAGAAAGAGAAAAAGAAAGAGAAAGAGAAAGAGAGAGAGAGAGAGAGAGAGAGAGAGAGAGAGAAAGAGAAAGAGAAAGAGAAAGAGAAAGAGAAAGAGAAAGAGAAAGAGAAAGAGAAGGAGAGGGAGAGGGAGAGGGAGAGGAGAGAGAGAGGAGAGAGAGAGGAGAGAGAGGAGAGAGAGAGCAGAGAGAGAGGAGAGAGAGAGAGAGGAGAGAGAGAGAGGAGAGAGAGAGAGAGAGGAGAGAGAGGAGAGAGAGAGAGGAGAGAGAGAGGAGAGAGAGAGGAGAGAGAGAGAGAGAAAGAGAGAGAGAGAGACAAGGATAGACAGGCAAGGATAGACAGGCAAGGATAGACAGGCAAGGATAGACAGGCAAGGATAGACAGTCAAGGATAGACAGGCGAGGATAGACAGGCAAGGATAGACAGGCAAGGATAGACAGTCAGCGAAAAGCCTGGAGAGCAAATGGCTTAAAATTCCTCCACTACCTGACTCCGAACGACTTAGTCCGAGTTCAAGTTCTCCGCATTGTGCATGTTCCTCTGTGGGAGATCCCACACTGCACCGGACAGTCCTTCATTGACCCTCGACACATCCCAACCTGTGCTGGAGGATCGACGTTTCTCGTGCTGTCGCAAAGTGACCCTGACTTGACCACAATTCCCCAGATGGACCCATGAACAAAGAAGCAGCGAGAAAGGGGGGGCAATTCTCAAGTTACGTAAACGGAACACGAACCTTCACCAGCAAGCTACAGTGACCAATTGAACTCTATGTTACTGCTTAAAACAAAGCCAATCATCATTGGTACTTGCTACAGTTATCTGAACAACTTTTCATTCGTTAATTGAGGATACTCTATCTTAAATACTGTAATGGGAGAAGGACACAGATTCCAGGAGCAGCTGGGTACGACTGGGTATGGTGGGTACAGAGAGAGACGGGTTTGGGACACAAGTTTTTGAGTTTGAGTTTTTGAGTTTCCACCTGATCGACACCGCTTTTATCCATCCTAAGTTGGGTGGGAAGTTTCATAAATTTACCAATAAGGTTCAATAAAATCCTACTATCTCATAAATATTTTCAAGAGTTTGTGAGTTTGTCTGTGCATTTGTGCGTTACTCTTTCATGACTGAACCGTAGCACCTAGAGGCCCCACATTTTTGGTGTAGGTACTTCAGAATCTGGGTGAGGTTTTAAGCTATTGCACATCGGCCATGAAATCCATTTTGAGGCCACCAAATGCCGCTACAATGTGTATATTGGGATGTGGGATCAGGCAGTGCTTTCGCCGGCCCGCAGGCACAAGGTAACAACCATGTGGCCAATTAATTTCAATGTCCAACACATCCCGAAACCACCACAGGGAAAAGCACCCCCCCCCCCTTCCCATGCCTCCTCCCCACAAGCCCTTTCCCTCCCACAGATCTCCCGATGTCCCCGTTCTCTACTGTTGTACTTGTGTGCTTCCATCTCTCTCCCCATCTTGTCTCCCACTCCCTTTATTATATGTTTTATGTGTCCCTTTTTTGTTTGTTTGTGTGTGTGATTAATGTTAGCTCTTACACGAGCCTCGATCTTGTATCCCCCCCCCCCCCCCCCCCCAAAAAAAAACTAAAAATAATCTGAAAGTCAAAAAAAAAAAAACAGGACAACCCATATCTCCACCAAATATTGCACACGTGTTGGTAGTACCAGTTGTAAAAAGGAATGTGAAGGAAGTTGACGTGTGTGCACCTGTATGAATAAAAGAAAATGGTTTGGCTTCGTTATTTTGAGTCGTCTTTGATCTACTGGGTAATGTACACTGGAGTATTCAGTGTATTGTATCTCCGAGGGCCTTTCACTGTATGTCCGATCTGTATCTTTCACTGTATCTTTCACTGTATCTTCAGTGTATCTCCGAAGGCCTTTCACTCACTCACCGCAGACAGGTAGGTGGTCTTTCTATCTTCTACCGACTCCTCTCCGGCCTTGCTCCCCCAGCTCTCTCTGTGCTCTGTCCCCCAAATATTCCTACAGGTCGCACAAGATCTGCCAGCCACCCTCTGATGGTTAAACTGCCGAAATCTCGGCTCTCTGCTCACCTTCACTCCTTCATTCCTCTTTTCTCCCGCCTCTGGAACAAACTCCCTCAATCCCTTCAATCCCACTCCTCCCTCCAGGTCTTTAAAACAGCTGTTCACCACCATCTCTTATCTTTCCCCATCCAAAACCTTGATCTTTTCTACCCCCGCTAATTCACCCCAGATCCACGTTGTTTGAAATTCCAACTTCTTTCCTGGAAGTCCCGGCAGTGTCCATATGTTTGATACCTCTCCCACCCCCCCTCCCATGCCTCCCCCCCAAAGCCCTCTCCCTCCCACAGATCTCTCGATGTCCCTGCTCTCAGATGTTGTGTTTGTGTTCCTCCCCCTCTCGCCTCATCTTGTCTACCGCTCCCCATGTTATATGTTTTATGTGTCGGTTTGTCTTTCTGTGTGATTAATGTTAGCTCTTTCACGAGCCTCGATGTTGTATCCAAAAAAAAAAAAAAATTCACTTGTCCAGGATACAACAAATTGGCGACTAAAGGCTCATTGATTGTTTTGAATCCCAAAGAAACAGCAAAACATGGCTGTGTTTGGAAGTATTGGAGCTTTTGATGAGAAAGTGCAGTGTTTTGATGACTATGTGGACAGATGCGATGCATTTATGGTGGCAAATGCAATTGACAATGAAAAAAAAGTCCAACTTGTTCCTGGTTACCCTCGCCAGAGGAGAGGGTATTGCATTTGAGTCCGTTTGTTTGTTTGTCTGTTTGTCCGCACAGAATAAATATGATTTTCTCTGCAACCATTGGTCCGATTAACAGGAAATTTTCCCCATAGGTGCAACTCCACCTGCAGAATTTTTTTAATGATAATTATGACGGCATAGGTCACGTGGTTCGGCCGCCATCTTGGAAAAATCTAAAAACTTTGCACCTCTATATCTCGGAAAGTGCTGAATAGAAAAAATTGAGATATGGCTCATTGTAAAGAACTCTCCATGGGGAATAATATATGTTAATGATGATGTCATAGGTGCCTCCATTATGACGTCATAATTCGACAAGTACAAAACTTCATCCAATCAAGATGAAATTTCTTGAGCGCCATGTCGGCATAAACTGTTGGAGAAAAAAATAATAATGATGACGTCATCGGTCACGTGGTTCGGCCGCCATATTTGTTTTAACACAAAAGCCTTAAAAACCACTGAAAATACATCCTGGCGAGGTTTTGCAATCTCTGATAGCTCTTTTTCTTGTTTTGATTGGAATGGACACACTCAAAATGGTAAATAACTTATGTAGTCCGGAGGCTCCAAAAACAGTCTTACGACGATTTGAAGGGACTATTGGAGGAACATTTCACTCCTAAACCCATCGCGATTGCTGAGCGGCACAAATTTTGGAAGGCCTGCCAAGGTGAGTAGGAGTGCGTGGCTGACTTCATCGTACGTTTGAAGCGGCTTGCTTCTACGTGTTCGTTTGTAGGATTTCTTCATGAGGTCCTCAGAGACAGACTCGTGTCCTGACTTCACCGAAAAATGTCAAGAACACAAACAAATTTGTTGTCCAAGTCAATTTTCGTTTTGAAGATGCCAGAGCGAACAACACTAGCCTGGTGTTGGCTTAGCGGTTAGGGTGCCGGCTTGGGATCCTAGGATCCTGGGTTCGAATCCCGGTCGATCGCTGAATTAACGCCAGGGGGGTTGACTCAGCCTGTCATCCTTTCGAGGTCGGCAAATTGAGTACCAGCTTGCTGGGATGAATGATCACGGTGTGTACCCTGATTTAGAATAGGTACACCGTATCCCTGCGCATCGTAAGAGGCGACCAAGGGTTGGCGTCAGGAAGGGCATCCGGCCATAAAAACATTGCCTCAAACAGGGAACCATGATTGTCATGGGGCCCGCAAGGCTAACTAAACCCTGCTCTAGCGGGGAAAATGGCCTTAAAACGATCATTCATTCATCCATTCATTCAGAGCGAAATGTTTGTCGGACAAATTAGCTGGCAGGGCTCACAAGGAGCACACAGCAACCAATCAAAAAGAACTGATGGCAGCGTGACAAACCAACTTCAGCAAGGGAAGAGGTCAACGGCAGCCGGGCAAAAAGCATTACCGCCATTTTACAGACCGTCGGGACGTCCTTGCAAGTGATATGGACTGTCAGGACGTCCATGCATGTGATGTGGACTGTCGGGACGTCCATGCAAGTGATGTGGAGGAAATCACCACCCTGAGAAGTGTCAACCTCGAGATGTCACATGTTACGGATGCCATAAAATGGAACATGCTTGAAAGATGTTCCCCAAGACCAGTTCAACCAAATATGTGGATTAGTCAAATATGTGGATTGAATGGCAACACTGATTTGGACAGTGGTTAGGAGAATGACTATAAAGCGTCTGCTTTTTGCTGTACCAAAGCAACATCTGGCAAGGTAAAGGCAGTAAAGCTCAGTGTGACGGGGGTCACACAGAGATTGTCAAGGAACTTGACACGAGAGTGCCATGCTCAACTGTTTCAGAAACTGTATATCATGAAAAGTTGTCTAAATCTCAATTATACAGTAACAAAATAATTATACGCAGTTATACAGGGGAATTTGTTCCTATTGATTGGACATATCAATGTACCAGTAAAGTATGGAAATAACCAAGAATTAACAACAACAACAACAACATGCATTTAAAAGGCCATTTTCCCTGCTAGAGCGGGGGTTAGCCTTGCGGTCCGCATGACAATCTTCTCCATTTTGCCCTATTTTCTGCATCTCTCCTTGTTAACCCCCTTGCCCGCATTTCTTCTTCCACCATCTTCAGCCAAGTCTTTCTCGGTCTTCCCCGTCTTCTACTTCCTTCTACATTCATTTCCATCACTCTTCTCAACCAGTCACTTTCATCCTTCCTCAACACATGACCAAACCATCTCAACCTGTTCCTCTTCACAGCATCAATCATAGGCTCTATTCCCATCATCTTTCGCAATTCATCATTTGTCTTCCTCTCTCTCAACGATACTCCGCACATCCATCGAACCATTCGCATTTCAACCCTTTCCAACCTTCGTTGCTGCTCTACGTTCATTACCCATGTCTCGCTCCCACAAATCATAACACTTCTCACACATGCAGCATACACCTTTCCCTTCAGCTTCAACGACACTCCCCTCCTCATCAGCACCCCACTCAGTTCCCTAAACTTCTTCCATGCACATCTCACTCTAGCAACCGTTGCCGAGTCTGATCCACCTTCTCCATTCAGCATGTCTCCGAGGTAGAAAAATGTTTTCACACCTTCCAACTTCACGCCGTCTCCAAGATCCAACTCAACATTTCCTCCATCTGCAGCTCCCTCTGTGCACACCTTACATTTGAATGAAGCTGCCACACTGGTTAATGACCCTCTCAGACCACTACATTTTTGATGAACCCACTCAGCGCACATTGTACATTGAATGGAGTTCACTCCGACACCCTTCCTACACAAAGCACAGAGCCACTTTCCAGTTCTTTCCACCTCACCACATGCTTTACCACTTGCCATCACCTTCATCTTTCCGATATTCACCTTCAGGCCTGTTGTCTCCATACATTCCTTCCACTTGTTCATCTTTTCCTTCAGTCCATCCATACTTTCCGCAATCAACACCAGATCATCTGCATACAACAACTCCCACGGTAAACCCTCCTTTACGTTCTGAGCCAGCACCTCCATCACAGCTACAAATAGTAGTGGAGTTAGTATTGACCACTGATGCACTCCCACCTTCACCTCAAACTCACCACTGTTCCCATCCTTCGTCCTTACAGCTGTGCACGCTCTTTTGTACATTGCCATCACTACTCTGATCAACCATTCCTCCACTCCTAACTTCCTCAATGCCCATGTCAATACTTTGTGTGGAACCCTATCGAATGCTTTCTCCAGATCAACAAACACAAGAAACAACTTCTTCCTCTTCTCCATGTACTTCTCCTGCAACTGCCTCACAATGAAAAGCGCGTCTGTCGTTCCTCTTCCTGGCATAAATCCAAACTGCATTTCGTCGATCTTCACTTTCTTCCTTATTCTCCTCTCCAACACCCTTTCCAATACCTTCATTCCATGCTCCAATAACTTTATCGCTCGGTACAAGCCACACTCCAGAGGGTCACCTTTCCCCTTGTATAGAGGGACGAGGGTACTCAGTTCCCAATCCACTGGAATGCGGCCTTCTTTCACCACCAGATTACAGATCTCTGTCATTCTCTTCACACCCCAACTTCCTGCTGCCTTCAACATATCTCCCACAACTCCCATCGGCCCTCCCGCTTTTCTACTCTTCATTGCTTTTATCGCTTGGTGTTGGTGTTGGCTTAGCGGTGAGGGTGCCGGCTTGGGATCCTAGGATCCTGGGTTCGAATCCCGGTCGATCGATGAATTAACGCCAGGGGGTTGACTCAGCCTGTCATCCTTCTAAGGTCGGCAAATTGAGTACCAGTTCACTGGTAATTCCCTGTGTGTCACAAGAGGCGACTAACAGGGTTGGTGGCAGGAAGGGCATCCGGCTGTAAAACATTGCTTCAAAAAGGGGACGAAAAAGGCCAACCCCTGCTCTGCGGGGAAAAATGGCCTCTAAAGGTGGTTGTTTTGTATTGCTTTTATCGCTTCCTCAACTTCCTTCTCAGTTATCTTCTCTGCCGGTCCTAAAACTGGGTTACTCTCTATGTTGCCATCCCATTCATTCTCTGTATTCAACAGCATTTCCATATATCTTTTCCATCTTCCTTTAATTCCATCTGGGTCCACAACGATTTGTCCCACTTCATCCTTCAAGCAACTCACCCCCATCACATCACACCTCTCTTTCGCTATCTGCTTTGCAATCCTAAATACTGCTCTCTGACCCTCTTCCGAATCCAAGCGTTCTCCGAACATTTTCCGACATGCCTCCTGCGCCTTTGCTACCTCTTTCTTTGCAGCCTTCTTGGCTGCCTTACAACTTTCATGCTCTGCTGTTTCTGCTCCCATACTCTCCGCCTTCTGCCACTCCTTGAACTTCTTCCTCTTCTCGTCAATCCTCTTTCCAACTTCATCATCCCACCACCATGTTTCCGAGTGCCTCGCTGGTCCTTTTGTCCATCCACATACCTCACCAACGGCTCCCAACAGACTATCTTTCATTGACATCCAACCACTTTCATGCTCAACCACATCATCCTCTACCCCACTCAGCCTCTCTTTTAATGCCTCCCTTACTGTCACCTCTTTCAACCTCCACAACTTCATTCTCGGTTGGTATTTCACCCGCCGAGCTCTCCTCGCACCTTTCACCCTTATGTCGCAGACAACCAAGTGGTGCTGTGAAACAGCCTCGTCCCCCGGGATCACCTTTGTGTCCCGGAGGTGCTCCCTATCTCGCCTACGCACCATTAGGTAGTCAACGGTTCGTCGTCGACCCACCTGACGTGTATGTAACAAGCTTATTATCCTCTTTCTGAAACTGAGTATTACAAATCTACAAATCAGCTCCATCAGCAAACTCCAAAATCCTTTCACCTTCTCCATTTCTCACACCATATCCGTAACCCCCATGAACTCCCTCAAAACCATCCATACTCCTTCCCACATGTCCATTTAAGTCTCCTCCTACCACAACAACTTCCTCATCTTTCACGTTTTCCATCAGCTTCTCTATCGCACACCAGAACTTGTCCTTCTCTTCATCGCTCCGACCAACCTGCAGAGCATATCCCGAGATGACGTTCACCAAGAGCTTTCCAATCATCATTTTCACCATCATCAACCTATCACTCACTCTAGTCACACTCACCACACTATCTACAAACTCCTCAGAAAACAGGACACCAACACCATTCACGCCCTCCAGGCACCCCTGCCACATAAACTTGTATTTCTGTCCCTGCCTACCCTTCACCATTCTCACACCACTTCCCTTCCATCTCGTCTCTTGCACACAACATATGTCCACTCTTCTTCTGACCAATACTTCCACCACTTCTCCTGATCTCCCTGTAATTGTCCTGACATTCCATGTCCCAAACCTCAGAAACCAATCTCCACTTCGGGCTGTACCCTTCCCATATGTAGTTGTAATTGTCATGGTTCTCTTTTTGAGGCAATGTTTTTATGGCCGGATGCCTTTCCTGACGCCAACCCTCTTAGTCGTCTATTACACCACGCAGGGATACGGTGTACCTATTCTAATCTGGGGTACACACTGGGAAACGTTTAAAATATGGAAATTCTGGGGGGGGTGGGGGGGGGGGGGGAAGTGGAGGGGGGAGGGCGGAGTCAGCATTACGGCTGTGGTTTAAACATATTTAAATAATATTTAAACAAAACCATGCAAAACAATCTGGGAAAAGTCTCGAAGTGAGGATGTGGATTTGAGAAAGAAGGAGCAGAGGTGGAAGAAAAACGAGATATAGGGGGTGGGGCACAAGTCGAGACGAGGAGGAGAGCGAACAACACGTGTCCGGGAGGAGAGAAAGAATTAATAAAGAATTTTTTTTTTTTTACTGTTGGACAAAGGGTAAGATGTTCGTGAGAGGTAGGAGGGAGAAAAGAAAATCAAAGAAACAAGCAAATACTATGAAGGAAAGAACTTATATTCACAAAATACTGACGGTGGGGGGGGGGGGGGTGGAGGGGAGGGGAGGGAGCCTGGAGAGGCCGCGCATGAGGTGCGAACAAAAAACGACTAATTACACACAAATTTGCAATAATTACAAAACCAAAACGAAATAGAAACACACAATGACACATACACAATAAAATAACCAGTGGAAATTTGACAAAGACACGAATGGGAAAATACTCATACTTTGATGTCGTGGAGAGATCGAAGCAAGCCTCCTCGCTCGAGGGACCGGAAGCGGAAGAATAACCAAGAATTAACGTTATAACTTATTGTTGTGCAAGGGAATCGTCCATCCTTGTTTGGGAGGAAATGGCTGAGTAAGATAAAGCTAGATTGGGAAGGTATCTATTTGGTTACAAGGTTTGCAAGGCCCAAGGTTATGCCCCTCAATCAAGACAATTCCCACAAGAGTTCATGAACCAGGATAGCTCAATGTTCTCTCGTGAGGGTATGGGCATAAAAGGCTTCGAGCTAAAGTCTGATGTAAAACCCGAGTTTCAGAAAGCCAGACCGATACCACATTCTATTATAGAAAATGAGTGTGACAGGCTAATTCAGGAGGATATTTTGTACCCTGAAGACCGCAGTGATTGGGCATCACCGGCAGTTCATGTGCCCAAAGCAAACAACATGGCTTTGTGGTGATACAAAGCCATTAATGAGGCGATTGAGGATGATGGGTACAAACTCCCCAACATACAGGATCTGTTTGCCAACATCACCCAGAATGGTGCACAACCCAAACGTTTCTCAAAATTAGACTTCATCGGTGCATTGAACCAGTTATTTCTGGATGAAGAATCAGCAAAGTTGATGGTGTTAAACACCCAGAAAGGGTTGTTGGCAACTAAACGTTTGTGGTTTGGTGAGAAAACTGCACCATCTCAGTTTGAGACTACCATGGACAAGATTTTGACAGGGGTAGATCATGTACTTTGTTACATTGATGATATCATAGTAGCGACCGAAACAGTAGAAGAGCATGTCAGAGTTCTTGAGAAAGTGTTTGGTTGGCTTAACAAACACAATATCCATCTAAATGGGGGAAAAATGCTAATTTTTCCCAGTTTAACTTGAGTATTTGAGTCATTTGTTGAGTACAGATGGAATCTGCCCCATATATATATATATATATATATATATATATATATATATATATATATCTATATATATATATATATATATATATATATATATATATATATCTATCTATATATATATATATATATATATATATATATATATATATATATATATATATATATATATATATATATATATATATATATATATATATATATATATATAGCAGTCACTATGCGATTTCATACCATCAGTGGTGAACCGCCATTAAGGTATCCCATCCAGCTATGCTGTACCTTAATGGGAGCGATAAGTGCCATCTGCCACATGGCACATTATCTCTGGTATCTACTCATTATATGGAATCCCCTGGATGCAGCCGGGAGCAAACCAATCCAAATATATGTTCAGTTCTCCAGCTTTCAATGAGCGCAAGTAATGACGTCACTGCCATGTACATACGCTCTGCCTGTCAAGCTCTCAAGAGAACCCTCTGACAGAGCAGAATTTCGATCTTAGTTCAGATACTGTCATAAGTGTATGTAAAACTCACAGGGGAGTGTGTAACTCCCTGTTAGATACCAAAGGAGGAGAGTTTGGTGAGCAGAGCGGGGTGCCAGACCGTATCGAAGGCACGTGATATGTCGAGGGAGACAGCTCTAATTTCCTGTTTGGCATTGAGGACCTCCATCCATTGTTGAGACAGCAGAAGCAGCATGTCTAGAGTAGAGTGACCTGGTCTGAAACCAAATTGATGATCAGAGATCAAGCCATTGGAGAAGAGGAAAGATTTCATATCCGAAGCAATGATGGATTCCATGACTTTGCTGATAATTGGAAGGCTGATTGGTCTGTAGTTGCTAGGATCTGTTTTTGCACCTTTTTTGTGCAAAGCGGTGATGTTGGCTGATTTCCAAGCAGATGGCAGTTGACCTTGAGCAAAAGAGAGGGTGAAGAGAACAGAGAGAGGGAGTGAAAGAGCGGAAGAACAGGATTTTAGGACCCGTGGGCTGATGCCATCAGGTCCAGTTGCAGAATCAGAGTCGAGGGTTGATAGAAACTTTTCCACCTTGTCAGGAGGAAAGGACACGGAGTCCAGGAGCAGCTGGGTACGACTGGGTATGGTGGGTACAGAGAGGGATGGGTTTGAGACACAAGATTTAGAGGCAAACACCGAGTTGAGGCATTCAGCTTTTTCATGTGCGGAGTCAGCTGTGTAGCCGTTTGAGGTAGGGGAGGGGATGGAGGGGGAACAAACACCAGAAACAGATTTGACCAGACGCCACCAGGATTTGGAAGAGGGAGACAGATAAGAGAGTTCAGTCTTGAGAACGGAGAGATATTGTTTCCTGGCTCTCCTGAGGGTGGACACACACTTGTTTCGGGCTTTGTGAAAGGAAATGAGATTTCCTTCCGTTGGATTTGCTTTCCAGGAGACGAAGGCAAGTTGTTTCTGGGCAACAGCCTCACCACAAGATTCCGTGTACCATGGACGGGAGGAAGGGTATGACAACTGAAGACGAGATGGGATAAATCTGTGCATGAGAGAGAGCAATTTACTTTGGAAGAATTCCCAGGATGAGTTGATGTCAGAGGTGGTAGAGATGGGAGACCAGTCCAGATGATTGATGGCTGCTTGAAGACCGTGCCAGTTGGCCTGAGTGAAATGCCAGACTCGTCGACGCTGAGCAGGCTCCCTGAGAATGGTCAGAGAGATGTCCACTTTAACAAGCACATGATCAGATGATCCGATTGGAGCAGAAGAAGAGCAGCAGATATTTTCAGGGAAGTTAGTCTAACCAAGTCCAGAAGAGAAGATGCTCCGTTGACTGAGATCCGGGTCGGGAAATTGACAGATTGTGTCAGTCCCAGTGAGTCGCAGAAGTCCTTTGCTGAGGAGCCATGCCTGGTGAGGGTGGTACCCACACCCAGCCAACTGGCATGGTGACAATTGAAACAATGGTGTTCATAGTGGAATAAAAAGTGAAAATCATGACTTTGTGGTTTGAGACAAAATCCTACGTGCAGGTATTTTTAATATTTCAGTATTTCAATGTTCACACCCGTAATGGACCTTCCAGTGGGAGCATTCAGCGGTTTGTAGAGCATTTCCAAGCACATGGAAGCCTGAAAAATAAAGGCAACAGTGGCCGGCCACCAAGTGTTACCAAAGACCACGGTTGATATAATTTGATCTTGATCTTGTGAGAACATTGATCTTGTGAGAGATTCTGCTATCGAAAGTCTTGTGAAATCCCACTATCAGAATTCCCGAAAACTGACGATCTCAGCCTCATCTGTGTGGTGCATTCTCACTTTTGACCTCAATATCTATCCCTGCATCATATCTGTAACGCATAAACTAACTCTGAATGACATGGGAAGATGAGTAACACTGTGTGATTGGTTCAGTGACCGAATGGAAAGGTACCCAAATTGGATCAACTCCTTGTGTGGATCAGTAATGAAGCGCACGTCCATTTCAATGGGGCTACCAACAATCACAACAACATCTTCTGGGGGTGATGAGCCTCCTGAGGAGGTGTCTGAGATGTCTCTCAATGGCCCCATGTTCACCTGCTTCTGTACATTGAATGTCAGATGGGTATGTTGGGACCGTATTGGTTCGTGGACGCCATTTGTGAGACGGTGACAGTCAACAGCGAGCAGTACAGCAAAGTCTTACGCCGATTCCACACTGATCTCATTCAACTACCGTCTCCAAACCAACTCAGACTTGCATGGTTCATGCAGGACGGTGCCCCACCGCACACTGCAGGTCCAACCATCGACTTGCTCCATCAGCTGTTTTGAAATCATGTCATCAGCCTGGGCACTGCGCATGAGTAGGTGCCCCACAGGCCGGATTTGAATTCATTGGATTTTTTAAAAATTATTTTGGGGTTCTGCCAAAGGTCAAGTTTATGCCAACAAACCTGAAACCCTGGCTGTCCTGAAGCAGGAGGTGGAGGACTACCATCAGGCTACCACTCCAACCACTTTCAGATGAGTTGTGGTGAATTTTGGAGTCAGGATCAAAGCCTGTTTGAACAGAGGTGGAGCACACATTGAAAATATCAATTACAAGCTGTATAATGAGTGATTTGAAAATGACAAGGTCTATGTTTTCATCAATGTATCACTGAACTTGCGACCTTTTGTAATTTTTCTACAATAAAACGTTCAAATTGTCCACTTTTTTGAAAAGCACTGTACATGACATGCATTTTTTGACAGTCAAAGAATACACTAATGTTTGCACAATGTTGTGGGAGCTGTGCTCGCACGATAAAGCCAGACAAAATGGACGACACAGGAACGAAGTTTCACCGAGCTATTTATTTAGCTCAAAACCAAAGAACTCAAAAGCACACTGAATCCGCCCCTCGAATAGGCGGCAATTTACAGACTTGGCATTTAATATGGAATATTTTTTTGTGGGGGTGAACTTACTTTTCAAGATGACTTAGAACCAAAAGTTCATTGGAATTATGTTGAAATTATTCAAGATTTTGTTAATGTGACGTTTAAAAGAAACAAAAACCACATTTGACATTTCGAAGCAAATAAATTGATCCTCGAAAGTGATGTAAACTGATATCGAACTCAATTCACGGACAGTGAATGTTGTGTTACTTCTGTACGTTTTCCAGAAGTATCTCTTTATTTTGCACATTAGCCAAAAACTTTTTCAACAAAAACAAAAGCTAAATTATGACTGGGATTACGGACAGTAAAATTACAGTTCAGTACTTCGTTTAACCCCCACGAGCATTCAGGAGAGCACGTACACGTTGAGGCATGCTGTTCACGAGATTTGCCAAGGTTTGGACAGGAATCGCTTGCCATGCAGTGACAATAGTCTGCTGCAATTCACGCACAGAGGTCGGCTGCTGGTCCAAGTTGTCAATTTGATGCGTTAATTCTGCCCACAAGTTCTCTATCGGATTCATATCCGGGGACATGGCAGGCCACTCCATATGCTCTACACCACGTTCAGCAAGAAAGTGTTGGATCATGCGAGCAGGATGAGGCCGTGCATTGTCATCTTGGAAGACAAAGTTTCCTCGAAAGGCTGCACGAGCAAATGGAAGCAATGTTTCTTCCAGAATGACCCTGTACTTGAACTGGTTCAGGTTTCCATTCAGAACAACCAGGTCAGTTTTGCCCCCTGCATGAAAAGCAGCCCAAACGGTCACCCCACCACCTCCAGCTTGGACTCTTGGCACTATACAATCTTCATTGTGGGCTTCATGCACTTGTCTGCGCACTCGGACGCGGCCATCTTGACGATAGACCAGAAATCTAGACTCATCACTGAAGGTCACGTGATTCCAGTGTCCTGGCTGCCATTGACGGTGCTCTCTGGCCCACTGCAATCGGCGCTGGCTGTGTTGTCTGGTCAGGCGTGGCTTTCTCAAGGGACGCCTGGCACGATAGCCTGCTTGAACCAGTCGTTGGTTGACTAGCCTTCTGGATACAGGCACATTTGTCAGTTGATGCCACTCAGCCCTACGCCGATTAGCTGACTTGGTACGGCCATTGCAGACTAACCGGTGCAGCTGGCGATCATCACTCCTTGTGGTTCTGCGTGGACGTCCTGGCCTCGGTATTGGAGTAGGGACACCCCTCTGAGCATTTCGTTTCAGGATCTTTGACACTTGACCTTGAGTGATGCCATACTGCCGAGCAATAGCACGCTGTTTCATGCCAGAATTTCGTAAAGCCACCACTCCATGACAAACAGCATTGTCAAGTTGACGGACCATCTCCAGAGGAAGCGGCAATAACTTTTGTAGACGTGCAGCAGTTGTTTTCCACTAATACAGAACGCAACAACCCTTGTATACCCGATTGTGAAGCCAATCGTCAAATGTACCTGTCCTTACATTTTGTCACGCCACCTGTGATATAATCCTGTTATTGACTTCTTGCTGTGAAAAACATACAGTGACATGGTTCTTTCAACAAAGACATCACCGAAGGGTAAAAACAACTCACCAGATTGATATACTGAGTTCAGAAAGTAAACCCGTCAAGAAAAAAATATATATTCGATATTAAATGCCAAGTCTGTATATCGCAAACTGAACACACAAAAGCCACGCCTCTTCGGCGGGGCGTGGTATGCAAAATAGGTAAGTCACGCCTCTCGACGGGGCGTGGTATGCAAGGCGAGTGTTCGCCCGAGAAAGACAAGTCTGGACACACCCGGGCAAGTCCGGACACGTGACCGCTCGCCGGTTGCGTCATCGGCCGGTGCACGGTAATTGTGTCATGCTTCCAGTAACCGCTACATGCGCCCCCCAGAATTAACCTGCACCGGGAGAGTCAGTTTTAGGGGGGTCCTGATGACCCGGCCGAAACGACCCTTGGCGATTCGTGTGGGGGTGGTCGGTGGCATGGCGGTGGATGGTCGGGCGGGGGGCTTGGTTGACGGGGGACGGCCCCGTCGTGGAGGAAGGGCCAACCGTGGAGGTTGGTCGAGGTCGAAATGGGCCGGCTTGAGGCGGTCCACAGAGATGCGGTCCGGCTTGCCGCCAATGTCGATGATGAATGACTTGTCGTCCCTCTTCAGGACCAGGAAAGGTCTATCGTACAGCAGCCGGAGCGGTCCCCGGTGTGCGTCGTGCCGGATAAAAACGTACTCCGCAGTGCAAAGTGCTGAGGGGGCGTGGGGTTGGGGGCAGCCGTGGTGGGACGTGGGCATGGGGGCGAATCTCCTGGCGGCCTCCTGGAGGTCCGAGCGTTGGCGAGCCGTGGACCAGGGGCCAGTGGCGTCAGGGATGAATTCGCCCGGCACGCGCAGTGGCTGGCCGTAGACCAGCTCGGTGGTGGAAGCCTGGAGGTCCTCTTTAGGGGCCGTTCGGAGGCCCAATAGGACCCACGGGAGCCTGTCGGCCCAACCGTCGTCCTGGAGGCTGGCTCTGAGAGCGGCCTTCATCGAGCGGTGGAACTGCTCGCACAAGCCATTGGCTTGGGGGTGGTAGGCCGTGGTGCGGTGAAGCTTGACCCCCAAGGCCTGGGCGACCGCGCCCCAAAGCTCGGAGGTGAATTGCGGGCCTCTGTCGGAGGAGATGTCCGAGGGGGCACCGAAACGCGCAATCCAGGTGCCAACGAAGGCCTGCGCCACATCGGCGGATGTTGTTGATGCCAGCGGGACGGCCTCCGGCCACCTGGTGGTCCTGTCCACCATCGTGAGGAGGTGGGTGAAGCCCCGCAAGGAGGGGAGGGGTCCCAACAGGTCCACATTGACGTGGTCGAAGCACCGCGCGGGCACGTCGAATGGTGCCAACAGGGCCTGGGTGTGCCGGTGGACCATCGCGCGCTGGCAGGCGACACAGGCATTGGCCCAGTCGCGGACCTCTTTACGGAGCCCGTGCCAGACGAATTTCGCTGCCACGAGCTTCTGTGATGCTTTTCGGCCCGGGTGGGAAAGGCCGTGGAGGGCGTCAAAAATGTGCCACTGCCATCCGGTGGGCACGATTGGGCGAGGTTGGCCCAGGGAAATGTCGCACAGGAAAACTTTGCCTGTGTCCTCGAAGGGGACGTCGGCCAACCGCAGGCCTGTGTCCGCTGTCCGGAGGGCTTGCACTGTGGGGTCGGCGGTCTGGTCGGCCGCCATGCGGGCGAAGTCCACACCCAGGTGGACGGCGTTCGCGCCGGACCGGGAGAGGCAATCGGCCACAGCGTTGTCCTTGCCCGCAACGTGCCGGATGTCCGTCGTAAATTCGGACACGGCGGTGGCGCTGCTGGCGGGCCGACCACGGCTCCGTAACCTTGGCCATGGCGAAGACCAGGGGTTTGTGGTCCACAAACGCCGTGAACGCATGGCCCTCCAAAAGATGGCGGAAGTGGCGAACAGCCAGGTAAATGCCGAGGAGCTCGCGGTCGAAAGCGCTATACTTGCGCTCGTTAGGTCGAAGCTGCCGGCTGAATAAGGCCAGCGATTGCCAAGCTCCGTTCACCCACTGTTCATGCACGGCGCTCACCGCGTAGTCGGAAGCGTCCGTGGTGAGGGCGATGGGTGCGTCGAGCGCCGGGTGTGCCAGCATGGTCGAGTTGGCGAGGGCCAGCTTAGCGCCCGTGAACGCCGCGTCCATCTCTGTGGTCCAGGCGACGTCGTGCTTGGCCGGCTTGCCCCGGAGGGCTTCGTATAGGGGGCGCATAAGTTGGGCGGCGCGAGGCACGAACCGGTGGTAAAAATTTACCATCCCCAAAAATTCCTGTAGGGCCTTGATGGAGCGGGGGCGCGGGAAACCTGTGACTGCCTCCACCTTGGTAGGCAGCGGGACGGCCCCCCGCTTCGTGATGCGGTGCCCCAGGAAGTCGACGGCCGTTACGCCAAACTGGGATTTCGCCGGGTTGATGATGAGGCCGTGCTGGCCGAGGCGCTCAAAAAGCGTGCGCAGGTGGACGAGGTGCTCCGCCCGGGAAGTGCTGGCGATGAGAATGTCATCCAGGTAGACGAACAGAAAGGTGAGATCGCGCAGCACACTGTCCATCAGCCGCTGGAAGGCCTGGGCCGCGTTCTTAATGCCGAACGGCATTCGGAGGAACTTGAAGAGGCCAAAAGGTGTAATTACAGCCGTCTTCGGAACGTCGGCCGGCCGGACAGGTACCTGGTGGTAGCCCCGAATAAGGTCGACCTTGGAGAACATCACCCGCCCCGCCAAAAGGGGCAGAAAAGTCCTGTATGTGTGGTATCGGGTACCGGTCGGGGGTGGTGGCGTCGTTGAGGCGGCGGTAATCGCCGCATGGTCGCCATCCGCCACCCGGTTTGGGCACGATGTGCAGGGGCGAGGCCCACGCGCTATTCGAGCGTCGCACAATGCCCAATCGCTCCAGCGCGTCGAATTCCGCCTTCGCCACGGCGAGTTTGGCCGGGTCGAGGCGACGAGCCCTGGCGTAGACCGGTGGACCTGTGGTCGGGATGTGGTGTTCGACACCGTGCTTGTCGGCGACGGCCGAAAACGTCGGCTGCATGAGGGCGGGAAACTCGGCGAGTAGGCGGGTGAAATCGTCCACGGCCGAGAGCGCGCAGGCTAGCTTGGTCGGAGCGGAGCCGCTCAATGAGCAAGCGAGCGAGCTGAAGGTCTCCGCGTTGATGAGGCGACGCCGTTTGACGTCGACCAAAAGCCCATGCGCGCAAAGAAAATCTGCACCCAGCAAGGCCATGGGCACGTTCGCCGTGATGAAGTCCCACCTGAAGCGCTGGCCCCCGAAGCAGAATGCGACGCTGCGCGAACCGAAGGTGCGGATGGAGGAGCCGTTTGCGGCAACCAAGGCGGGGCCGCACAGCGCGGCCTGCTTGTCCTGCACCGAGGCGGGTATCACGCTCAGCTGCGCACCGGTGTCACACAAAAAACGCCACCCGGACTCTGTGTCCGTGATAAACAGAAGGCTGCCTGAATGGCCGACGCTCATGGCAGGCAGCAAGCGCCGGCCTGGTCGTTTCCCGACCCGCCGAAAGTGCACGGTGGGCGGCACGTTCTGGCCTTCTGCCCGAAGCTGGAGTGGTAATAGCACATGGGCCGCTCTGGTGGAGGCTCCGGCGGTCGCGTCGGGTTCGGTTGACCGGGCGTCGTGGCGGCCGCCAGTGGCGCGGACTCGGCCGGTGGTGTCGCCGGTCGTGGCGCGGGCGTTGCCTCGGTCGGCCCAGGGTCCCAGGCGGCCGCTCCGACATGTCGCCTGGCCGAGAAAAAATTATCGGCCTCCTTGGCCAGGGCGCGAGGGTCCGTGATAGGCGAATTAGCCAAAGCTATCCGTACCTGCCCGGGTAGCCGCTGGAGGAACAGCTCGTGGAAGAGGAAGTCCGGGCTGTGGTCACCGAGAAGAGCAAGCATGTGGTCCATGCTTTCGGACGGACGGGCCTCGCCCAGCTCCGGGAGGTGTAGTAGTTGTCGTGCGGGTTCGGTCTCCGTGGGCGTGAGTCCAAACGCACCGAGGAGTAGGCCTTTGAGTGCGCCGTATTTGTCGGCGTTCGGCGGGTGCTGGAGGAAGCTCAGGACCCGGGCAGCGGTGGAGGCGTTGAGCGCAGAGACCACATGGTGGTAGCGCATCGTTTCCTCCGTGATTTTTCGCAGGGCGAAGAGAGAATCCGCCTGAGCAAACCAAACGGCCGCGTGCGACTCCCAGAAGCCCGGGAGCTTCAAAGCTACAGCTGACTCCATCGCCGTGTTCTTAGAAAGGGGTCACCAATTGTGGGAGCTGTGCTCGCACGATAAAGCCAGACAAAATGGACGACACAGGAACGAAGTTTCACCGAGCTATTTATTTAGCTCAAAACCAAAGAACTCAAAAGCATACTGAGTCTGAATCTGCCCCTCGAACGGGCGGCAATTTGTATCGCAAACTGAACACACAAAAGCCACGCCTCTCAGGCGGGGCGTGGTATGCAAAATAGGTATGTCACGCCTCTCGACGGGGCGTGGTAGGCAAGGCGAGTGTTCGCCCGAGAAAAACAAGTCTGGACACGCCCGGGCGAGTCCGGACACGTGACCGCTCGCCGGTTGCGTCATCGGCCGGTGCAGGGTAATTACCTTCGCAAAAGCGGAAGGTTATGTTTTGATCGCTGTGTATTTATTTGTATGTCTGTGTGTGTGTGTGTATGTTATTCGCATAACTCAAAAAGTATTCAACCGATTCGCATGAAATTTGGTGGGATGATAGGTTATTATCCGGGAACCATTTGATTAGATTTTGGAATCGATCGGGTCAAAGGTCAAGGTCAAGGTCATGAAAAGGTCAAAATCGTCTTTTTACCATAGCGCGGTCAATTTGTGTCCAATTTGTATGAAACTAATGCCAAAATGCTTTGCTACACAGATCTTGTAGTCTTTTATTTTGGCAACAAAAGTAGCTGCGGCGAAGGTATGCGCTCTACCGAGTGCCCGTTCTAGTTGTGTCATGCTTCCAGTAACCGCTACAATGTCATTCTATACAACTTTTATTTAATGGATTTTGAGTTACAGCCCAATGCGATGTATGAACAAAATCGCACAGAATTTGCGGCCATTTTAAATAGTCCCAAAATTGTACATGAGTTTATGCCTTGTATGTGATTATGTTCTCTGTTCATATATCAGGCTATGTGAAATGTGAAAGCATGTTTTTGGTCATTCTGAATTAAAGTATTAGAAACTAGAACGGGCACTCGGTAGAGCGCATACCTTCGCCGCAGCTACTTTTGTTGCCAAAATAAAAGACTACAAGATCTGTGTAGCAAAGCATTTTGGCATTAGTTTCATACAAATTGGACACAAATTGACCGCGCTATGGTAAAAAGACGATTTTGACCTTTTCATGACCTTGACCTTGACCTTTGACCCGATTGCTCCCAAAATCTAATCAAATGGTTCCCGTATAATAACCAATCATCCCACCAAATTTCATGCAATTCGGTTGAATACTTTTTGAGTTATGCGAATAACATACACACACACACACACACAGACATACAAATAAATACACAGCGATCAAAACATAACCTTCCGCTTTTGCGAAGGTAACAACAGAAATCAACAACAAACTCAACAGAAATGTTTCAATTGGGCCTGAAATTGACAATCATTTCCAAAGATGGCGGCCAAATTGGCGTTTGCCTAAGAACCTGGGATGTCCTTCACACCATTCCGCACAGTTTCGGTATCAAAGCAACTAAAAATCAAATTGGTTTCGAGTTTTCGTTCCTCCATTTTGTAGTCAAATGTGTTCCACCCACTGAACTATAACACTACGTGGAACGGACGGTGCCCGTGATCCGCTGAAGCCACCGACATGTATGGCGCCCCCTATCGTATGCACCCAGAAAAATGAATGCCCCCATAGCCTTTGTGGGTAGGTGTAAGTTTTCCAAGATAAATTTTGCCATTATTTTCATCGCAAGAACGTACTAAAAATATTGAATCCATGATTATCAATGTTACACACATGACTAATACTGTAATGTACACTGTACTTGCACAAAATACAAGGCAAAACATGGCTATCAAGGTCGAGTTTAGGTAATTTTGTGGCATACTGTCCATAATTCACACACAAAGCAAATTACAATAAACATGTCAAAAAAAATTAAAGGAAGTGTAGCACAACAAAGCGCTTAAATTGCATCATATACTTCATACATGTACACATGTCAAGTAGTAGATTTGTTATTGCCTAAAGTTCAGTTATAGACGTTAGGCGTAATGTGTTATGATTTAAATGTTGTCTAGAAATGCTATTTTCATAAAGTAAATAAAGGGTTTTTGCTTCGTTTTAGTTTTGGATGAGGGAAGGCTTAAAATGAGGTCATGCTGAACAAACTGTATACGTGTGCTTTTTTCGAGGCTGGTCGTAAAACCACGCCCACATGCGCTTGTTTTTTTGCGTAATGCAAGTAGAATGACATGAACCTATCGTTAACTATATATATTTTGTTTTAATCTCAGCAAACGCATGACTCTGTATAAACATGCTTTGGATTACTCATGTACACAAACCCATAAAATATATGGGTTTGTTTGGCTAAGCATACACTCTTCTCTTTGTGAGTTACAGTTCTGTTTTCTCGGAGCCCAGAAAAACAATTGATAAGGACGGGCTGACTCCCCCGAATGATAACGGTGGGAGGAACCTCTCCCAGTGTTGTTTGTTCCCTCGGAGATTTCCTGATAAAACGTGTCCCTATATAAATGGACTGGGAATCAATGTGTTTTCAGGAAGGCTTGACTTGGCATGTTCTTGCTGTAGATTGCTGTAGACGTCGGTCTCCTCCGGATCCGTATAAGTTGGTTATTAATAAAGCTGCGCCATTTTTCAGGCTATTTGTGGACTTCTTTTGCAAACGAAGAGCTGATTCTTCACAGATGGTACCAGGAGTGGGGTGTCAACAGACGCGGAGGACGGGAAACGGAGCCCGAGGGACAGGAGGAAGGCTGACCTGAGGCCGGCGCCGGCACGCTGATTTGATTAAAGGTGGGAGTTGTTTTATATTAGAGGGCTATTATTCCAAATTCGTACCTTCCTCCTTCGAGCGGGTTCAGTCTCCTTGTCTTCCCCGCTGTCTGCACTCGAACAGAAATTGTAAGTAGAGGCTCATTTAGGCCTCAGAATGGCGTAGCTTTGTTAAAGCCAGGATAAATAAATAATAGTAAGGATACAAGTAAGGACTTAACAGTAAGCTTAAAGTTACAGTTAGCACCAGGAGGGGAAAATGAGGTCGGACAGCCATATAGGTTGAAACCAGGTGGCCAAGATTTTTCCAGGAAGGAACAGCCCAGAGACAAGATGGGGTATGCCATTGCATGCCAGGGAACGAAGGGCTGTGGCTAACTTAGGCTAAACTTAGATAGAAAGCCATAGGAACATAGAGGGCCATAGGAACATGGCCAGTAAAAGGATTTGCGCAGGATATCGGTGAAGATATCGGTGAAGATAACGTTCGGTAAGGGTAACGTTATAACTTAACAAGGGAGAGGGGAAAATGAGGTCGGACAGCCATATAGGCTGAAACCAGGTGGCCAAGATTTTTCCAGGAAGGAACAGCCCAGAGACAAGATGGGGTATGCCATTGCATTGTAGGAATTTGAAGCTTCAGAGCCAAAGGAAGCAAGTTCAGGAAGCAAAGTTCAGGACAAAACAATTAAGGAGGTAGTTAAACAAGTAAAACAGCGAGTGATGCCGCTGGACCAGATACCAGACCAAGAACCCCCACCCCCCCAAGACCTGAGCTCAGTCCCGGGGCTCTAGGCAACAACCCCCCCCCCCCAAGACCTGAGCTCAGCCCCGGGGCTCTAGGCAACACCCCAACACCCCCCGCCCTGCCTCCCCTTTCCACCTCAACCCACCCCCCGTCCAAACCCGTCCCAAAAAATCCTTTTCCTTGAATGAGAGACGTAACATGAATGAGGAATGAATGTATATTGGGATGTTAATTGACGTGTGTGTCTGGCCAATGTGTTTGTCTGTGTGTCATGTGCAAAGCAGAGGGTTTCGGTGTGAAACTTTGTAAGCGATCTGCTCGACTTGGGGGAAATTCAGGCCGGGAATGTCCATTTTAACGTCTATCCGAGAGAACAGGCGAGGTCCTGAACTGAGTCCGGATTTTCATCTGTTTGGGAGTTGTTTGGGAAGCGAATTGATATAAATCGGGTCAGGAAAGCACCCGGAGTGCCCTTGTCGATCTACTGTTGATATGAAGCGGTTTCTTGGAGATGGTTGCAGAATTCGAATCAATATGTGTGTTTTACTTGAATTGAAGAGTTCATTCAATGGCAGATATTGTGTATTGTATGTGTGGGATGTATCGCTGAGGCAGCTCACCTTTGAAATTGGTGTCATATAGTGCATTTTGGGGTCGGGTGCGATGAGGTTGCTCAGAGTGCCGGCGATAACTCGCCCACTCTCAGAGGAAGTGTGTGCCCAAATGCATTGTGGGTCATTTCGACTTTGCTGGATGTCGGACGTTCATGTCAGACGAGCCATGTCGGAATAGTGGCCGGCTGTGACATATATGCCAGGCAATGTCACAGGACGAATACGTTATTTAAGATGGATTTATAAGATGGATAGATGGATGGATTTATTTAGGATGGTTAAATTAAACGATTTCTAGACAGAGTAATTAATTTCCGGAGCCAAAAAGTTTTGTTCATACAGTAAGGTACAGTGCGGAGTGGCGGCTGGAAGATGCATCGAAGCATTTGGGATGATCGATGCGCCGGACAAAGGGTATGCTGGCGAACGATGCTGATAAGGTTAAGTTATTAAAACGCATATGGGTCTGGAGGCAGATAATGTGGGACAAGCTGCCTCACGGGCGCTGCAGGGAGAGTATTTGGAAATTCAATAATTTGAACAGAAATGTCACGTTTTCAACAGAACGCTGATCCGAGGAAGGAGGACGGTTGAGGTTTCAACTGTCGGTATGTGGTGTGGCTTGTGCCAAGGTGTGGGCGCGAGGAGGTGTGTTGATGAAGCGTTGTGCGAACGAGGAAGGATGTGCGATGGGCATTGTGAAGCACGCCTCGTACGGAAGGTCCTTGGACGGATTGTGACGGTTGTTGGATTCGTAGAAGTTAGCATTATGCTATGTAGAGCCACATTAATGGTCATTTGTCCATTGTCGCCGGACTTGCATTACTTGTGGGATAATAAAGCGCTGGTTACCCCAATTCGAAGTTTGACCTTTTAAAGTTTAGTTGACCTTTGTTCGAGATATGCAAGGGAAAGGTCAGAGGTAATTCACTAACCTTGGAAGAACGACAGGCGGAGTCAGTCTACAGGGTGTTGCTTTAACGACAGGAGATATAGGACTTAAATCTGGAGAATATCGGGACATTATATTGTGGGTAAAACCAAAATCATGTACATAATTAGTGGACAGAGAATACAGTACGCTTGGAATTTAATTTAACCGGGCCGAGCGGTGGGGATTTGAGATGGATTTGAGTCACGTTAAACGGAGGACATTTGTGAGGATGAAGAGATGCAAGTAACGTGGATTAAATTGTGGTATCACGAGTTGGGTGCCAGAGATATTGTGGTTATTATAACTCACTGATTATAGGGGGCGCCGGGCGCACCGAGTACAGATCGGGTTGCATGATGGAGCACGCATGCATGGATTTTGGCTTTGCGAGGCCCCGGATAGAAATTGGCATTTCGATGCTGTGGATTATATTGTACCTGCCCGGAAAGGGGATGTCCTGTGCTGGGGCTGGCGACATGCCTCTGTTATTTGTCTGTCTGTCGGTCTGATTGTAAGTCTTTGGTACTGGGAGGGCTAATTGAGTGCTCAGGCGTCATTGTTCCATGGAGGCAGGAGCTGTGAGTCACAAAATGTAAATGTAACACAGAGAGATGAACAGGACAACAATGGAGTTTATATGGACGGGTTTGGGGATGCAACTTCGTCCGGGGGTTTTGGTCCAGCCTGCAAGGAGTCCAGGGGCTTGTTTTAGGGCTGGGTCGCCAAAAATGGGATGCTGTGCCCATCTGGATGTAAAATTATCCATCAAGGACGGGGAATAATGTGCAGTGTGATTGGGTAAGAGGTAAAGGCCATAAAACACCAACCCCATGAGGAACGAAATAAATGGAGAGATGTTGGGATCACATGATGGTTGGGATTGAAGAACAACCTACTGGGATTTCAAACCTGTGTTTGGGTCTGGGGCAACTGGGTGATGGGCAACAGTGTATGAGTGAGTAATTATGATCTGTTTAAGTGTAAGAGGCGGTGGAGAAGAAAGGGGTGATGAAAAGTTATTTGTTTTAGAATGTGAAGTAGGTTGGTTGCTTATTTGTCACAGTAAGATGAGAGTTGTGTTTTTAAGCTTGGTCTTTGAATGAATTGTTGCTTGGAATGTGTTGATTGGAAAAGTGATTTCTGATCGCTGATCCGATCTGGTTTTGAATTGTTTGATTTAATTTTGAATTGATTGGAGGTAATAAGGATTTGTGTTGATTTCCTGATTTGAGTTCATCTGGAAACGAAGACAGATGGGATTAATGTGTATATCAGGAACAATTTGGAAAGGAAATATGGATATATGACATTACTAAAATATAACCAAGCAATTGAGAGTTCTTGGGTTAATGGGATATAAATAAATGCATCTACAAGTTGATGGTTTATAAAAATTTAGGTCTGGATGATACTTAAACGATGAACAATGTTGGCAATATACAAAGAATGTGACTTGTTTTTTGGGGGGAAAACATGTGGTTTAAAAATGGTTGGCTAAGTTTTAAAGATGGAGATGTTTCGCAGAACTCTTATGATTATTTATATGAGTGGTGGACTATTCCATGGCGAAGCAATTTTCAGTTTTTATGATTAAGGTTTAAGGTCTTTATGATCTGTTTAGTGTATTTTTCAAAGGAGAGGGTTTTGGTCAATGATGATGCCAAGATTCCGGATGTGGATACTGGGAAACCATCGATGTTGGGGGGAATGAAGATTAATTCAGATTTAGCGTAGTTAAGTTCGAGGAAGCTGATCTGAAGCTAGAATTTTATTTCAGTTAGGCAGTTTGTCAGGATAGAGTGGGTGGTGGTGGAGCACGATTTGGTGGAGATGAAAAAGCTGGATGTCATCGGTGAAGCAGTGGAATTGGAGACCATGGTGCATTGGCTATGGTGCATGACGGATTAAGTGACCAAGGGGGGATAGGTACAGGACGAAGAGGAGGGGGCCAAGAACTGAACCTTGGGGGACACCTTAAGGGGGAGTGAATTGTGGTGATTAAGCTGTTGTAGATGCTGTCAATTTTGCTTTGGATGAATGGTCCAGGAAGGAAGGAGGGTGCAGGTGGCACCAGGTGTGAGTGCACAGGTGTGCACCAACAGGTGTGTGGAGCAAGGTGGTGGTATCCAGGGAGCTGAGGAGTTTGTTCACGTTGTAAAGTTTGTTTATTTAGTTTGTTTATTGTAGAGAAGAGTGCTTTTGGGATTCCGGAGCCAGAGTGGATAATTTGAGGGTAGTAGGTGGAGTAGAGGACATCTTTGCAGTGCTGTAGGTGGTCCTTGTGGGCTTGGGAGTGAACTGATTTGGGTTTAATAAGCACAAGCTGGTCTAAACAGGGTGAGGAGGATGGTGTGATTGATGATGTCAAAGGAGGCGTTGAGGTGAGGAGGATGAAAATGTTGAGGTTGCCGGCATCAGAGGAGAGAAAAGGTCGCTGGTGATTTTGAGGAGAGCAGTTTCAGTACTGTGGCTGGAGCAGAATCCGGATTGGGATGTTTCATACAGGTTATTGGCAGAGTGGTGATGCTTGAGTTGAGTGGCCACAGCACGTTCCAAAACTTTTGACAGAAAGGGTAGATTGGAGATGGGTCTGAAGTTATTTAGGGTGTCAGGGTTTAGTCCAGGGTTTTTCCAGAATGGGGGTGAAGTTTCACGAGTTTTTGGGGAAATCGGTATGTGAAGCTGGATTAAGTTGGAACTGCTTGATGAGCCATGGAGATGGATTGGGTTTTGTTGTTGGTTGTCTGGGTGTTCGGTTGTTGCATTGCCAAAGGTTTCTGTGTGGTGGACACACTCGTTGGCTGTTGTCTTGTGTGACGTGCATGGAGATGTATGTGGCTGCGTGTGGCCGCCTGGAGGGGAAGGCGGCTACAGTGGTTGATATTGGTTGTGGGTTGTCCGGGGTGCTTCGATTTGCATAAAGGGTGAAGATTGGGATATTACATTATTTTAAGTAAGTATTGGTATGAGTAATTACAGAAGTAATTATGAGTTATTATGAGTAATTAGTGGTATGAGTATTAGTTATGAGTTCCAGGTGTTGAGCTAGTTATGCTAGTTATCCAGCTAGTTATGAGTAAGTGATTATTTTAGTAAAATCACATGTTTCGCTGTGTTGTTGATCTGGGGACAAGCTAGTTTGATGGGTACCCTGGGGTCTTCGGCGTGTCTATGTGTTTGGCTGTCTGTCACACCGGACTCTTGAATGGGTTTTCATGAGACGAATTTCAGACATAACAGTGAGAATCTATTTTGAGCGAATCACAGTGGGTGAGGAAAACATTGTGTGTGACCAGACACCAGAACTGACCAGAATTGAAATTGGAAGTAGACCAGGTTATTTCTATTATTTGTTTATTCGTGAAAATAAATAAATAATAGGGGGAGGTTAATGGAGGTTAATGGTGGTTTGTTTGTGTTAATGGAGGTTAATGGTGGTTTGTTTGTGTTAATGGAGGTTAATGGTGGTTGGTTTGTGTTAATTCTAGTGGAAACTCTCGCTGAAGTAATTTTCGTTTATTTTTATTTTTTGATTCGATTTGAGAGTTGAGATGATTGATTTTTTATTAATTTTATAATTTTATTTTTATTGATGTTGGAAACAGGTAATGGGATGCTGAGAGAAGGATGGAATTTAATTTGAATTGGACTGGATTAAATGGGATTGAATTTAAAAATTGAATATTGAATAAAATTGGATCCACTTGGAAAAAAGTGGATTAGGAAATTGGAGACCTGTAGACCAGGCGCTCCCAGGAGACTTGTGGACCAGGTGTTCCACCAGAGGAAAAAAGACCAGGTGTTCGTGGAGCACTTCACCTGCAAGAACGCCTTGGAACCAAGGTGGAAGGGACCAGTCCAGGTGTTGCTGACTACACCAACGGCAGTCTTTTGCGAGGGCAAGACTTCGTGGATCCACGCCACGCACTGTAAGTTGGCCATACAAGCACCAGACACTACACCACAGAAACCACAGTAAGGATGGGCCTAATCATAGGTACAATACTATTGATAGCGACAGCAGCTAGGGGAAACTCCGATTCCAATAGATGCGAAAACGAAACCCGACACCTCACCGTAACATGGGGACAAAGAGTATCACTACCATGTTTCGAACAGAAAGCCCTGCACACAAATTGGGTGAACATAAATTGGCTAGCACTGTCGGCAGGGCCTGGACGCGTTGGCATGATACTACAAAAGCAACGAGAGTTCCGGGAAGACGGGCAAGCTAGCATTAAGACCTTGGCCCAACCAGGATACCAATGGGGAACCCCTGATTTTAAGCTACAAACACGCACACGCCTAGGGAAAGACATGACCATGCAGGTCCGGTGCAGCGTCTGGACCCCTGGCGCGGCCGGTGGCGAAAGGAACTACATACCATGCATCGAATACATACTCACGCCACAACCCCAGGATAAGGCCCCAAAGAGGGGGGAAAACACATATTGGAAAGTGGCCAGGGAGGTGGCAACAATTCAAAATAGGACACACTGCTGGTCGTGCATGCACTTTCCCCAAGCAGGCACCACAGGAATACACATGATAGTGCTACCCTCGTCCCTCAATGACCTCTGCTCACAACCTATCGATTCCCCATGTTTAGTCACCACGCTGGAAAGAGAAGGGGTTGACAACGGCAAGAGTTGCAATCGACAATTTAATTATCGCCCGTCAATGATTGCCCATGTGGCCGAGAGGCCTGCCCCCGTCTGGGTCAAACCACAGAAAGGGAGGGTCTGCCTCCAGGGTTCCGGCCACTTGCGTATGGGAGAATCAGAATGCGCCTACACTCTCCCCGGGAAGCTGGGACAAGGGAGCTCGGGGATTACATTACGAATAGTACTGCAAGATAAACACAACCACAACATAACGGCTATAACATTCTCTAGGGGGGTTAGTAGGATTAATGGGGTGGTAAAGGGACTCCAGTGCTTATCCACCCACCTGGTCCCACCCCATGGGACAATGTTTATATGCGGCGACAAGGCTTACCCCTATTTACCAAATAATTGGGGGGGCACATGTTATCTGGGTTCAGTCCTTCCTGACGTTGAGATACTGGATGAGCTAGACCCAAAGTCCTTGGACAGGCGTTATAAGAGGTCAGTCATGAACGAAGATGGAACCACTAAACTACACGGGAGCCTAGGGGAAAAGGTGTTTGGTTTCTTCTTCCCAGGAGCGGGCACAGTCATGGATAGTTTCCGGATAGATAAATTGGCTTTGGCCCTAGAAAAGGTGGCAAACGACACCGCTACGGCTCATGACATACTATTGGACACGGTAATTCACATGCGTACAATGGTGATGCAGAAGTGAGACTAAGGGAAACTAGCCACGCCCTGACGATCGATCGGATCGCGCGCGAAAATTCTTATACATTTAGCTGGCTCACTGACTGGTTCCAGGGATGGACGGGCACCATAGTGAAGTGGTTATTGACCGCACTGGCTGTGATAATCGGGGTAGTAATTTGGGGGGCACTAATGAAATCTCTAGTCCTCCTCTATATGAGAAAGTATTTTACAGGATGGAAAGTGAAGAAGCCGCCGACAACAACTATGGCTCTGACCACAGAGGCCGTCGACCTGAACGGGTCCTTCAACAAGGCAGTTGCGACCAGCGCTCCAGAAAATTGTATTGAATTTTGTGACGACTGTAATACTTGTGTGGATCCCATGTGGGAACTGGCTGCTGCCTGTAACGGTGTATGTGATGACTGTGATACTTGTGCTATAAACCCCTTGCGTGTACTGGCTAACGCTGCTTATGTATTACAAGCTGACAGCTGCACGCCCCCTTCCGACCCAACTATGGATCTGATTGCGACACTGGGTCTGGCGGTTGAGGGACCCGACGCGGATGTCCTAGACCCGCAAGCCGACCAGGCGCCCATGGGAGACTTTGACATAAAGGAAGTCCCTCTCTTTTCTTCAAATGTTTCGGATCTCTTTTCTTCAAATGTTTCGGATCTCTTTGATCCAAATGTTTCGGATCTCTTTGATCCACATGTTGCGGATCTCTTTGCTTCAAGTGATTCGGATTCGGATTTTTACGCTCTGTACCCTGACCAGGAAATTGAGACACAAGATACTGACGACATTTTGTATTCCCCAGAACAGCAACACGTGAGGGACCTCATGGGCATGACCGTTGATTAACTTCGAAGATCTGCAAGGACTGCGTCTGCAAAGGGTGGGGGGAGCCAGTTCCGCAGGGGAAGTGATGCACCCTCTGGCGGAGCAGAACCTCATCTGGACCAGACGTCTTCGTTGTGGATCCGAAACGTTAATGAACTTTCATGTTTTGAGCCCTCAGGCTCCGAGCACGCACCACACGACACGTTCGCCAAATGCACGGGCGAGGCGCTTTGGGCGCACGATATGCCCTTGGGAGATACCCGCATTACACAATTATTTTTTTAATACCCGCATTACACGATGGTCTTTCAATAAAGCCCGATGTGGCACGTTGTCTCTTAAGATACTTTGTCTCGACGAGACAAGAGGAAGGAATGTCAAGTAGTAGATTTGTTATTGCCTAAAGTTCAGTTATAGACGTTAGGCGTAATGTGTTATGATTTAAATGTTGTCTAGAAATGCTATTTTCATAAAGTAAATAAAGGGTTTTTGCTTCGTTTTAGTTTTGGATGAGGGAAGGCTTAAAATGAGGTCATGCTGAACAAACTGTATACGTGTGCTTTTTTCGAGGCTGGTCGTAAAACCACGCCCACATGCGCTTGTTTTTTTGCGTAATGCAAGTAGAATGACATGAACCTATCGTTAACTATATATATTTTGTTTTAATCTCAGCAAACGCATGACTCTGTATAAACATGCTTTGGATTACTCATGTACACAAACCCATAAAATATATGGGTTTGTTTGGCTAAGCATACACTCTTCTCTTTGTGAGTTACAGTTCTGTTTTCTCGGAGCCCAGAAAAACAATTGATAAGGACGGGCTGACTCCCCCGAATGATAACGGTGGGAGGAACCTCTCCCAGTGTTGTTTGTTCCCTCGGAGATTTCCTGATAAAACGTGTCCCTATATAAATGGACTGGGAATCAATGTGTTTTCAGGAAGGCTTGACTTGGCATGTTCTTGCTGTAGATTGCTGTAGACGTCGGTCTCCTCCGGATCCGTATAAGTTGGTTATTAATAAAGCTGCGCCATTTTTCAGGCTATTTGTGGACTTCTTTTGCAAACGAAGAGCTGATTCTTCACACACATACATAGATATAATAGTGAGTAAACATGCATAAATGTCCATGATAGGTACATGAACATTTTCTGTACAGTGTATACAGTAACAAATATGTTGCATTTCAGAAATGAGCTGATGAGAGTGAGGCAAGAACTTTCAACTGTAGTTATACAAATAACAAGGCAAATTACTGTACACAGTCAAGTGTCAAAGCTTCATACTATTAAAAAAATTACCAGTGACAATAATTTTCACTATCATTAAGATCATACATGTCTTTGAAATATCTGGATGTTGTATGCTAATAAAAAAAAAAATCCAATTTATTATCATTTTCTACATAATATAAAGTCCATGTCTACTGATGACGAAACAAAATTGTTTTGGCTAGGAGCTTCCTTACTTTGGGCCCGGTAGCAGCATCTGTTTTTACCCTTCCTAAGTGGTAAAGCTTGATCTGTCCATACCGTGATGCAATTTTCTTGATCAGGCTGTGAATGTGGTTGTTGTCAATTGTAGTATCAAACTGGTGACGGTGCAACTGAGGAAATAAGTTCATGTGGCTTGTGTTCTCCAGAACTGAGGAAGAGATAGCAGATGTCACTCCACGGCCTTGAGGAAGCTTTCCTTGAGTTATTCTTAGAAGTCGCTGGAAACATTTCTCTGTTTCTCTACATACAGATACTACGCTAGCTGATGGCCTCTGCAGCCTCCCGCGATCTTTCATGGTGACAAAGTCATGAGCATTGCCATCAGAAGATGACATTGCATTGGCACATTCCATACAGTCCATATGCAGCCTAATAGATTTCACAATGTATCCACTGATGTAGTTGACAGCCGCATCCTTATATTCTGATAAGGGCTCAATATGTGGCATGTCACTGTAGTCATGATCTGTCTTGCTGGGTTGTCTGGGAATGAGATCATACTTTCGAGTAATGTTCATAGTTGTGACATCATTGACGCTCTCAGTGTGAAGAATGGCTGTGTCATCACGAAGAATACAGTTCCCAGTGCCATTTTTTATGTGATGTCTCATCAACAGGCGTTTGTATGCAGCTTTGAACTGTCTTGCAGTGGGGTTGTTGTTGAATCCTCCACGTGCTCTGAGGGCGGAAAAGAACAATTCAATGTGATCCTGAGAGAATTTATACGTTAGTAGGTATTTGAGTGGGGCATCGGTTGGTGCGACAAGTTCTTGATACATGTTTAAAATGCTTCTGATGCTAACAACGAAGCCAACAAAACCAGTCTTTCTTGGTCCTTCACACATTTTCCTACCAGATCCATCTTTGAGACCGAGAAGGAAGACTTCAGCATCATGCAATCGTTGTTGAATGGATGCATGGTTGTCCCCTTTCAATGGTGCTTTCAGCCCCCTTCCAAACGGATTTCTGCTGTTTAAAGCATCGAAGGCTGAATCAACATGCCGAAGAAACTCTATAGTTGCACTGCAGCCCTGGAATTGTGGAAGTTGAAGTTTTTCTTCGCAATATTGCAGAGCATCAGCAACACTGGCACTGAATATTTGTGCTGCCAGGTTCACTTTCATTTTCTGCGTTCTCCACTGAATGTGGGCATTTTTTACCTTGTTCCCAAGTCGGAGTCCTTCAGATCCTTGAAGTTTGTGAAGCTCTTCAATGTATGTCCATTTCACACTTTGACCATCCTGCGTTCTAAAAATCCCACCATCTGCAAATGAATTGCGAAGTAGTTTCAGCATATGGCAGACGTCAAGTATCACATATACGCGCACGGAAGGGTCAGCTGGGTGTGGAAATGAAGGATCCATTCCATTGATGTTCACGTTTGCTCCTAGTACCTTCATCATTGCAATATGGCAGGATGGCCCATCGCACGTTAATGACACAGCACGTACACCAATGTTATTCAGTCGCAACAGACATCACCGAAGTGAAACAACTAAGAACAAATGTGCAATTATGAAAGAAATCTCTATATAAATCTTGCAAGATGTGTACGTCGTTCAATCACAGCGATACAAAAGCAATACGCTTTTTGCGTGACTAAATCCCATAATGCATTGCGATCCCGTGGCTTCATGTAAAACTCACTGCCTATGGGCCTTTTGTGTGTGTGTTCGCAGACTGTCCGTTCCACGTAGTGTTATAGTTCAGTGGTTCCACCTCACCGACGATCGCTCCATCGCCGGATGTCTAAACCGGAAACGACGACGGCCACAGCGCGGTCACGTGACCGGCAACATTTCCGCCCGACTCCATCCGGGAACTTCACGTCCGACGTGCTTCGTCAAGATGGAGGTCCCCGCGAAGTCTCACGAAGGTGCCTCCTTGTTTACCACGAATTATAGACCGGGTACATGTTGAATGTTTGGAAAGGAGCGAGGGAAGCATTTCGCGTTGTGCACCGTCTCTATGCCAGTCGGTTCGCTTTGCTTTGGTGGTTGTTTTGTTCGAGGGCCTAGCGAGCCTCGCGTGGAATGGCGGCCGTGACGACTTATTTATTTGTTTTGTGTTTACTTGACGTCCGTTTGGCGTTTGCTGCCATTGTGCACTATTCACCTTTAATTCCAGGTACCGCCTACCGGTGTTGCTTAGATTTCGAGCTCGTACCTTTGTTCTCATCTCTTTATTTTTCTCCTTGTTATTAATATTATCCTCTCGAAGATAACCACAAATCCACAATACATCAACCTTCGAGTTTTCCGTTTGCATTAAAAATAAATCTGCATCTTGCACGAACGATGGTAATATATATTGTGGGTGTATAAATATCGATTTAAGCGTAACTTTACCTGCCCATATTTTCACCATTAAAGGGCCCTCGATATATCATGGTGTGGAGGTGGAGGAGGAGGAGGAGGAGGAGGAGGAGGAGGGGGAGGAGGGGGGGCGTGTGCCCCTTTAAATGAGATGAGGGGTGATGATGGTGAAGGAGGAGGAGGGGGCGTACCCTTTAAATGAGATGAGGGGTGATGATGGTGAAGGAGGAGGAGGGGGCGTGCCCTTTTAAATGAGATGATGGTGGAAGACGGAGCGTGCCCCTTTAAATGACATGAGGGGCGATGGTGAAGGAGGAGGGAGCATGCCCTTTTAAATTAGATGAGGGGTGATGATGGTGAAGGAGGAAGAGGGAGCGTGCCCATTTAAATGAGATGAGGGGTGATGATGGTGAAAGAGGAGGAGAGGCCGTGCCCATTTAAATGAGATGAGGGGTGATGATGGTGAAAGAGGAGCAGAGGCCGTGCCCTTTTAAATGAGATGAGGGGTGATGATGGTGAGGGAGGAGGAGGGAGCGTGCCCTTTTAAATGAGATGAGGGGTGATGATGGTGAAGGAGGAGGTGTGCCCTTTTAAATGAGATGAGGGGTGAAGGAGGGGGAAGGGGAATGCCCTTTTAAATGAGATGAGGGGTGATGATGGTGAGGGAGGAGGAGGGAGCATGCCCTTTTAAATGAGATGAGGGGTGATGATGGTGAAAGACGAGCAGGGGCCGTGCCCTTTTAAATGAGATGAGGGGTGATGATGGTGAAGGAGGAGGAGGGAGCGTGCCCCTTTAAATGACAGGGGCGATGATGGTGAAGGAGGAGGAGGGAGCATGCCCTTTTAAATGAGATGAGGGGTGATGATGGTGAAAGAGGAGGAGGGGCCGTGCCCTTTTAAATGAGATGAGGGGTGATGATGGTGAAGGAGGAGGATGGAGCGTGCCCTTTTAAATGAGTTGAGGGGTGATGATGGTGAAGGAGGAGGGGCGTGGCCTTTTAAATGAGATGAGGGGTGATGATAGTGAAGGAGGAGGAGGGGGCGTGGCCTTTTAAATGAGATGAGGGGTGATGATGGTGAAGGAGGAGGAGGGGCGTGGCCTTTAAAATGAGATGAGGGGTGATGATGGTGAAGGAGGAGGAGGAGGCATGCCCTTATAAATGAGATGAGGGCTGAAGGAGGAGGAAGGGGCATGCCCTTTTAAATGAGATGAGAGGTGATGATGGTGAAGGAGGCGGAGGAGGGAGGGTGCCCCTTTAAATGACAGGGGCGATGATGGTGAAGGAGGTGGAGGTGGCGTGCCCTTTTAAATGAGATGAGGGGTGATGATGGTGAAGGAGGAGGAGGGAGCGTGCCCCTTTAAATGACAGGGGCGATGATGGTGAAGGAGGAGGAGGGAGCATGCCCTTTTAAATGAGATGAGGGGTGATGATGGTGAAAGAGGAGGAGGGGCCGTGCCCTTTTAAATGAGATGAGGGGTGATGATGGTGAAGGAGGAGGATGGAGCGTGCCCTTTTAAACGAGTTGAGGGGTGATGATGGTGAAGGAGGAGGGGCGTGGCCTTTTAAATGAGATGAGGGGTGATGATGGTGAAGGAGGAGGAGGAGGCGTGCCCTTTTAAATGAGATGAGGGGTGATGATGGTGAAGGAGGTGGAGGTGGTGTGCCCTTTTAAATGAGATGAGGGGTGATGATGGTGAAGGAGGAGGTGTGCCCTTTTAAATGAGATGAGGGGTGATTATGGTGAGGAGGAGGCATGCCCCTTTAAATGAGATGAGGGGTGATGATGGTGAAGGAGGAGGAGGAGGGAGCGTGCCCCTTTAAATGAGATGAGGGGTGATGATGGTGAAGTAGGAGGAGGAGGGGGCGTACCCTTTAAATGAGATGAGGGGTGATGATGGTGAAGGAGGAGGAGGGGGAGGGGGGGGGGCGTGTGCCCTTTTAAATGAGATGAGGGGTGATGATGGTGAAGGAGGAGGAGGAGGAGGAGGGAGCGTGCCCGCCCCTTTAAATGAGATGAGATGAGATGGGTGATGATGGTGAAGTAGGAGGAGGAGGGGGCGTACCCTTTAAATGAGATGAGGGGTGATGATGGTGAAAGAGGAGGAGGGGGGAGGGGGGCGTGTGCCCCTTTAAATGAGATGAGGGGTGATGATGATGGTGAAGGAGGAGGAGGAGGGAGCGTGCCCCTTTAAATGAGATGAGGGGTGATGATGGTGAAGGAGGAGGAGGAGGGGGCGTATCCTTTAAATGAGATGAGGGGTGATGATGGTGAAGGAGGAGGAGGGGGCGTACCCTTTAAATGAGATGAGGGGTGATGATGGTGAAGGAGGAGGAGGAGGGGGCGTGCCCTTTTAAATGAGATGATGGTGGAAGACGGAGCGTGCCCCTTTAAATGACATGAGGGGCGATGATGGTGAAGGAGGAGGAGGGAGCATGCCCTTTTAAATTAGATGAGGGGTGATGATGGTGAAGGAGGAGGAGGGAGCGTGCCCATTTAAATGAGATGAGGGGTGATGATGGTGAAAGAGGAGGAGAGGCCGTGCCCTTTTAAATGAGATGAGGGGTGATGATGGTGAGGGAGGAGGAGGGAGCGTGCCCTTTTAAATGAGATGAGGGGTGATGATGGTGAAGGAGGAGGAGGTGTGCCCTTTTAAATGAGATGAGGGGTGAAGGAGGAGGAAGGGGAATGCCCTTTTAAATGAGATCAGAGGTGATGATGGTGAAGGAGGAGGAGGAGGAGGAGGAGGGAGCGTGCCCCTTTAAATGACAGGGGCGATGATGGTGAAGGAGGTGGAGGTGGCGTGCCCTTTTAAATGAGATGAGGGGTGATGATGGTGAAAGAGGAGGAGGTGTGCCCTTTTAAATGAGATGAGGGGTGATGATGGTGAAGGAGGTGGAGGTGGTGTGCCCTTTTAAATGAGATGAGGGGTGACTACAACATACTACTACAACTGCAACATACTACTACGACAACATACCACAACTACAACATACTACTACGACTACAACATACTACATACTACGACTACAACATACTACATACTACTACTACAACATACTACATACTACTACTACAACATACAACACTACTATTACAACATACTACATACTACTTCTACAACATACAATACTACTACTACAACATACTACATACTACTCTTACAACATACTACTCTTACAACATACTACATACTACTACTACTACATACTACTACTACTACATACTACTACTACAACATACTACAACTACAACATACTAAAAGGGCCGTGCCCTTTTAAATGAGATGAGGGGTGATGATGGTGAAGGAGGAGGATGGAGCGTGCCCTTTTAAATGAGTTGAGGGGTGATGATGGTGAAGGAGGAGGGGCGTGGCCTTTTAAATGAGATGAGGGGTGATGATGGTGAAGGAGGAGGAGGAGGCGTGCCCTTTTAAATGAGATGAGGGGTGATGATGGTGAAGGAGGTGGAGGTGGTGTGCCCTTTTAAATGAGATGAGGGGTGATGATGGTGAAGGAGGAGGTGTGCCCTTTTAAATGAGATGAGGGGTGATTATGGTGAGGAGGAGGCGTGCCCTTTTAATTGAGATGAGGGGTGATGATTGTGAAAGAGGAGGAGGGAGCGTGCCCTTTTAAATGAGATGAGGGGTGATGATGGTGAAAGAGGAGGAGGTGTGCCCTTTTAAATGAGATGAGGGGTGATGATGGTGAAGGAGGTGGAGGTGGTGTGCCCTTTTAAATGAGATGAGGGGTGACTACAACATACTACTACAACTGCAACATACTACTACGACAACATACCACAACTACAACATACTACTACGACTACAACATACTACATACTACGACTACAACATACTACATACTACTACTACAACATACTACATACTACTACTACAACATACAACACTACTATTACAACATACTACATACTACTTCTACAACATACAATACTACTACTACAACATACTACATACTACTCTTACAACATACTACTACTACAACATACTACATACTACTACTACTACATACTACTACTACTACATACTACTACTACAACATACTACAACTACAACATACTAAAAGGGCCGTGCCCTTTTAAATGAGATGAGGGGTGATGATGGTGAAGGAGGAGGATGGAGCGTGCCCTTTTAAATGAGTTGAGGGGTGATGATGGTGAAGGAGGAGGGGCGTGGCCTTTTAAATGAGATGAGGGGTGATGATGGTGAAGGAGGAGGAGGAGGCGTGCCCTTTTAAATGAGATGAGGGGTGATGATGGTGAAGGAGGTGGAGGTGGTGTGCCCTTTTAAATGAGATGAGGGGTGATGATGGTGAAGGAGGAGGTGTGCCCTTTTAAATGAGATGAGGGGTGATTATGGTGAGGAGGAGGCGTGCCCTTTTAATTGAGATGAGGGGTGATGATTGTGAAAGAGGAGGAGGAGGCGTGCCCTTTTAAATTAGATGAGGGGTGATGATGATGGTGAAGAAGCAGGAGGAGGAGGAGGCGTGCCCTTTTAAATGAGATGAGGGGTGATGATGGTGAAAGAGGAGGAGGGGGCGTGCCCTTTTAAATGAGATGAAGGGTGATGATGATGGTGAAGGAGGAGGAGGGGGCGTGCCCCTTTAAATGAGGTGAGGGGTGATAATAAATACATTCTACTACAACACAATACATACTACTACAACTGCAACATACTACTACGACAACATACCACAACTACAACATACTACTACGACTACAACATACTACATACTACGACTACAACATACTACATACTACTACTACAACATACTACATACTACTACTACAACATACAACACTACTATTACAACATACTACATACTACTTCTACAACATACAATACTACTACTACAACATACTACATACTACTCTTACAACATACTACTACTACAACATACTACATACTACTACTACTACATACTACTACTACTACATACTACTACTACAACATACTACAACTACAACATACTACTACTACAACATATTACAACTACAACATACTACTACTACAACATACTACACACTACTACTACAACATAATACATACTACTACAACATACTACATAGTACGACTGCAACATACCACAACTACAACATACTACAACTACAACATACTACTACTGCAACATACTACAACGTCTACAGCCTACTACTACAACATACTACTCCTGCAACATACTACATACTACTACTACAACATACTACTACTACAACATACTACTACAACATACTACTACTACAACATACTACTACTACAACATACTACTACTACAACATACTACTACAACATCCTAATACTACAACATACTAATACAACGACAACACACTAATACAACGACAACATACTACAACGACAACATATTACAACGCAACATACTACAACGACAACATACTACAGCGACAACATACTACGACTACAACATAATAATTCTACCACTATATACTAATACTACTACAACATACTAATACTACTACAACATACTAATACTACTACAACATACTAATACTACTACAACATACTACTACTACAACATACTAATACTACAACATACTAATACTACAACATACTAATACTACAACATACTAATACAACGACAACATACTACAACGACAACACACAACAACTACACCCACTACAACGACAACATACAACGACAACATACTACGACTACAACATACTACGACTACAACATACTACTACTACAACATACTACTACTACAACATACTAATAGTACAACATACTAATACTACTACAACATATGATGACTACAACATACTAATACTACTACAACATACTACATACTACTATGACTACAACATACTACTACTGCAACATACTACATACTACTACTACAACATACTACCACTACAACATACTACTACTACAACATACTACTACTACAACAACATACTACTACTGCAACATACTACTACTACTACTACTACTACTACTACTACTACTACTACTACTACTACTACTACTACTACTACTACATACTACTATGGCAACTTGGCACTACTACTACTACTACTACTACCACCACTACATACTACTACTACCACTTCATACTTCCACAACATACTACTACTACCTACATACATACTACCTACATACATACTACCTACATACTTACTACCTACATAGTTACTACCTACATACATACTACCTACATACATACTACCTAAATACTTACTACCTACATACATACTACCTACATACATACATACTACCTACAAACATTCTACCTACAAACATACTACCTCCAAACATACTACTTACAAACATACTACCTACATTCATACTACCTGCATGCATACTCCCGACATACATACTCCCTACATACTTGCTACCTATAAACATACTACCTATAAACATACTACCTACAAACATACTACCTACAATCATACTACCTACAAACATGCTACCTACACTCATACCACCGACATACATAATACATACATACAGACATACCTACCACCTACATACATATTACCTACATACATACTACCGACATACTTACTACCTACATACTTACTACCTACATACATAATACCTACATACCACTAATACCACAACATAATACTACTTACATACTTGCTACATAATACTTACTACATACATACTTAATACCTACATACATACGACCTACATACATACTACCTACATAAATACTACCAACATACATACTACTTACATTCTTACTACCTACATACATACTACTTACATTCTTACTACCTACATACTTACTACTTACTTACTACCTACATACATACTACTTACATACATAATACCGACATACATAATACCGACATACATACTACCTACATACTACTACTACCACGACATACATACTACCTACATACATACTACCTCCATACTACTACTACCACTACTTACATACTACCTACATACATACTACCTCCAAACTACTACTACCACGACATACATACTACCTACATACTACTACTACCACGAAATACATACTACCTACATACTACTACTACTACCACGACATACATACTACCTACATACATACTACTTACATACATAATACTGACATACATACTACCTACATACTACTACTACCATGACATACATACTACTACTACCATGACATACATACTACTACTACCACGACATACATACTACCTACATACATACTACCTACATACTACTACTACCACTACATACATACTACCTACATACATACTACCTACATACATACTACTACCACTACATACATACTACCTACATACATACTACCTACATACGACTACTACCATGACATACACTACTCACAGTAAGTTAGGGATATCGGCAGGTTCTTCGGTGTGGTTGATTTTGTGTAATAATTATGTTGAAAAAAGTTGTTGGTCCTAATTCTATGGTTATTAATGAGTGTGAAAAAACACAGCATTCTTGATTTCAATACCATAACCCTGACCCCTATAAAAAAATTAACTCACTCCCACAATATCCTTAACTTATTGTGAGTAGTGTACATACTACCTACATACGTACTACCAACATACATACATACTACCTAGATACATATTAGCTGCATACAACTACTACAACTACATACTTACTACTAACATACTACCACTACATACTTACTATCTACATACTACCTTCATATTATATACGACCGACATACTACATACTACCTTCATATTTACTACCTACATACTTACTATCTACATACTTACTGTCTACATACTTACTATCTACATACTTACTATCTACATACTTACTATCTACATACTTACTATCTACATACTTACTATCTACATACTTACTATCTACATACTTACTACCTTCATACTGCATACTACCTTCATACTACCTTAATACTTACTATCTACATACTTACTATCTGCATATTTGCTATCTGCATACTTAGTATCTACATACTTACTATCTACATACTTACTATCTACATACTTACTATCTACATACTACATACTGCCTTCATACTACATACTACCTTCATACTACCATAATACTTACTATCTACATACTTACTATCTGCATATTTGCTATCTGCATACTTACTATCTACATACTTACTATCTACATACTTACTATCTACATACTTACTATCTACATACTTACTACCTTCATACTGCATACTACCTTCATACTACCTTAATACTTACTATCTACATACTTACTATCTGCATATTTGCTATCTGCATACTTAGTATCTACATACTTACTATCAACATACTTACTATCTACATACTTACTATCTTCATACTACATACTGCCTTCATACTACATACTACCTTAATACTTACTACCTTAATACTCACTATCCGCATACTTACTATCTACATACTTACTATCTACATACTTACTATCTACATACTTACTACCTTCATACTTACTACCTTCATACTACATACTACCTTCGTACTACATACTACCTTCATACTACATACTACCTGCTACCTTAACACTTACTATCTACATACTTACTATCTACATACTTACTACCTTCAAACTTACTACCTTCATACTACATACTACCTTCGTACTACATACTACCTTCATACTACATACTACCTTAATACTTACTATCTACATACTTACTACCTTAATGCTACATACTACTTTAATGGCCCCAATTATTTCCACATTGTGTGTCGGTCTGCGATTATTTCAGGCCAAAGTCTTTCACGAACTGGTTGGCTACGCCTGATGTTCCACTGACCGTGATTTGGGAAGGAATCTGTAATTTGTACAGGGTCCCTGTTTTAACTCACTTGCTCTTCGAGAAAGATGACTTGGGGTTTTTACGGTCAACTGGCTGCCAGAGCTTTCAGACAGGACACCTGACGGAACGTGCAACTGAGGGACGGTGAACACATTGATGTCTAGGATTGCATGCGAAACGCCAGGGTGGCAGTTCATAGCTGAGTCGGGATTCACGCCCATGCAGCTCAGAAGCGAGTGTGCTACCTGTAGGCCCAGTAAGATGTATCGAATGCCGTGTGCAGTATTGTAATTACTATTTCCAACATTTTATTATCGGTATAAAGTAATGGCAGTTTCACTGTATGGATGAATGATTTGCTCTCATTACCCAGATATTGATGCCCAGATCAGGGATCTCCAGGTAAAACGCAAGACTCTGGTCGAGGAGCCAGACAAGCAAACGGCAGTTGGACTTGATTCTACTGGCTACTATGACCAGGAAATCTACGGTGGAAGTGACAGCCGTTTTAAGGGCTACGTCACCTCAATTGCTGCCAATGAGCAAGAAGAGGTATTCCTCAAAAATAGCCGAAGTTGGTAACGTTTACATTGAATGTTTTATGTTTGGCGCGTCCTTTGTGTTCACATTGTGAATACGGTCCAACCCTATTCTCGGTTAAAGACCTTTTACACCACGGAAGTGTTTACTTCATCCATGTGGTTGTTGCATTTTGTTCCTGTTTTTCTTTCCAAAGGATGATGATGATATTGGACCTGCACCATTGATTGGAGGAGGCAACAGGCAGGCTTACCACCCACCTGCTGCCTTGCTCAATGACATCCCACAGGCAGCTGAGATGGTAAGTTTTATCGGGATACAATTTTCAAGGTATGCTACCTGTCTCGAGAGTATTTAAAAACCCTTCACAGAATGCTTCCGACATGGAGAGCATTCCCTTTGTGGTGCTTTTTAAGGATCAGACGTTTCTCCCAGCATTGCATGAATTGGGTGCCGTCCCTCGGATGGACGTTAAAGATCCCACGGTGTCCTTCGTGAAGAGTAGGTGAGCTATCGCCGACTCTCTGGCCAAATTACAAATTCCTGCCCAAACCGACATATCGCATCAACGGCACAGCCGCACCCTCAGCCAATGATGCAACCCCACAGCAATGTGTTGCACACGAAAGAAGAAGATCAATCAGCTGTGCATCTCTTATATCTTTGTTAATCGTAAAAACTCTCCCCATATTCCGCCCCTCAACTGTCATTGGTAAAACATCGATTTTAGATGATTGGGATGTGGAATGACAGTAAGACAAAGACAGAGCCCCCTCACGTTTTGTGCAGCACAGTTGACGTGTCTGCATTTGTCGTTACCTCCGCCACTGTAGGTGGATGGAGGTTATGTTTTCACCCCGTCTGTTTGTGAACAAGATATCTCCAAAAATTGTGGACGGATTCGGCGAAATTTGGCAGAGAGGTAGTGTATGGGACAAGGACAAAATGATTCGATTTTGGTGAAGATCCGGAATCGGATCCGGCTACTATAATTTTTTGAGTGATTCTTCACCATTGGGAAGAATTGACAAAATTTGAGGACAAAAACTATATCTCATCTCAGGATAGGATATCTCAGGATAGGAAAGGATATCAGGATATCTCAAAAAGTTATGGACGGATTCGGACGAAACTTCGTGGACAGGTTGTGAGTGTGACAAGGACTAATCGATTCGATTTTTGGTGAAGATCTAAATATGTATTTGGATACGAGAATTATTTAATTTTTAAGTGATTCTTCACCATTGAGAGATCGGGTGAAAAGCGATTATATAACATAATATTAAAAAAAGTTATGGACGAGTTGTGACTAAACTTGATGGACGAGTTGGTTAGGTGACATGAACAAGCCGATTCGATTTTGGTTCAGGTCCGAATCCAGATCCGACCTATCAGTGGGATACAAAACAAACTGTTCAGCCTGGCGGAGGTGTGTGCTCTACCGAGTTCCGTTCTAGTTTATCCGCCGATTTCCTTTTCCTGTCCCACAGATCGATCCTTTTGCAGAGCACAGGGCCCCACGAATCGCAGACCGCGAAGATGAATACCGTGCTCGGAGACGCCAGCTCATCATCTCGCCAGAGCGCGTTGATCCTTTTGCCGATGGTATGTGCCGTGCCCTCGGCGCCGCCATTTACATCGTCGTTTGCCGGAAACAAAATTCAGTACTGATGACTCGTAATTGCACTCGCTACAGGGAACACATAATTGGTTGGCATTCTGTGGTAGTTTGCATTGTTCCGCATATTGTGGTTGTGGAGAGGTGGTTGCAGGTTTCTCGATAATGATAGGTACTTTTGGTTGATGCTTAATAAACATTTTGGTTCTCTCAAATTGAACAATACTTTATAATGACACATTTGAAAGCAAAGTCATGATTCTCTGCTAATATTTTTGTTCCTCTTGAGAAATGTTTAAAAATGCAATTTTTTTTATTCACTTTAAAAAAATTCTGCACTCCCTCCTCCTCCCCTTCCCCTCTGCCCCTCCCCTCATTTGAAAAGTTTTTCTAGTACTTGCTGGAAGCCTGCACCCAGCTTTAGGCTGAAGAAAAGTTGACATTTTGGGGGTGAGGGTTTGGGTGAGAGTTTCTGGCAGTAATACTAACTGTGCCCTTCAATTTCTTTCCTGCAGCTGGTACAGCTTTGACATACCAGGCCGAAAAGGTGCATTGCAAACAGCGATTAGATGGTTAAAAAAAATGAATGGAGGTGCTTTTTTTTTTTTCCTTAGTTCTTCGTTTTTAATGCTAAAATGATAGCAAGGAAATTGTAAAATTGTGAGCTGTATGCAATTGGCACTTGTAGTGTACCTGTAGGACTTGGCCTGGCTTTTGCAGCAGGGAGGTAAGAACTTTTGGAATGCATGCCAATTTTTAAGGCAGGCTCTCATCAGCCCCCTCCCAAGTGTTACTAATGTCACATGAAGCTGATTTTTCTAGGATGTCCTCAGCTGCCTGAAGGGGAGTGCGAAGAAGATCTGAACTCCCTCCCTACGTGCGTATCCAACTCTAAGCTGCCCTCTGACAGGGTGGCCTACCCATCAAGGGGGGACCATGTTGTGTTGGTTGTGCCCCTGTATGCGGCACGGCTCATTGCTTCTCATAAGCCAGTTTGTTAGGTTCGTTGTTCGGTCAGATAGGCAGGAGTCGTGCTATGTAAATTGCGAAGCGTCATTTTATTGTGAAAGTGTAACGGCGATGTTTCAAAGTCTTGATTCGCGTAGACAGCTTTGGCCAGAAGTCTTGGGGGTGGGCACTGTGGTCTGTGCTTCATGAGCGAAGGCAGGGTGCCAGCCGCATGGCGGGGGCTGTTGTGAGGGTGCCAGATGTTGATGGACATCGTGCGGCATGTGCCCGGTCTTGCAGGTGGAAAGACACCGGACCCAAAGGTGACCGCTCGCTCGTATACAGATGTCATGCGAGAGCAGCACTTGTCCAAGGAAGAGGTGAGGCAGGCCTCTTGAGCCATTTTATTCTTAACAAATTGATCGTAATTGTGGCAGCCCGAATTGTGTACGGCATTAATCCTTAAAGCATTATTGTTACTTTTTTTGGAGTCCTTTTCCAATGGTGTGTTTGTTTCTCATCTCGCCTTTAGAGGGAAATTCGACAGCAATTGGCAGAGAAAGCAAAGGCCGGTGAATTAAAGGTAGTCAATGGCGCAACTGCAGCCGCACCAAAAGAGCGAAAACGTCGCTGGGATCAAAGCCAGCCTGATCACACCCCCAATTCCACACCCAAGAAGAAGATGTCCAGTTGGGACCAGGCTGAGGTAACGTGTTGTGAATTTGATGCTACGAGTGAAAACCTGACTTTAGGGATGGCATAATTCCACCACAATTGGTGTATTTCAGTTTGACCTGTGATACATATTTACAGTGAGAGAATCTCTCCACCCTGAATCTCCGGACTACGAATATATTTCACTGCCTAAAACTTTCCTGTACACCATGCCCCCTCCCCCAAAAACATGAAAAAATTGCAGAGTGCTGACGTTTCAGGCATCGGCCTTCCTTCCCCGAAACGTGGAAAAAAGGGAAATTGTAGATTACTTTCAGGAACCAGATCTGTCCTTGAACGATTCATTAACTTTGTCAGTTCTTTCACGTAGCTTCCCAAATAAATGTGGGAGATTTCAGACATGTTATAAGTTTCTCTCGTCACAGTGAGAATTAACCACGACTGTGTGATATAAACAAACAGATTCAAAAACTTATTTACTGTATCCATCTCATCGTCCTCAAGCTAAAAATTCCGTTTCTAAAGTCTTGCCGTCTCCATAATGACTATTTCGATTTTATATGAAAGGAAAATGAAGTCACTTTTTTTTCTTCTTTTTTTTTTGTATACTGAATCGAGGCTCGTGAAAGAGCTAACATTTATTTCACAAACAAATCAACCAGACAAACAATATATAAAAAGAGGGAATGGAAGACAAGATGGGGAGAGAAGGGGAAGCACACAAACACAACATTTGAGGGCAGGGAGATGTGTGGGAGGGAGAGGGCTTGGGGGGAGGAGGCGTGGGAAGGGAGGTGGGGGGCGGGGGGGGGGTGGGTTAAGTTTAAAACACAAGGGCACCAAGGACTTCGAGGACAGAAGTTGGTATTTCAAAAAAGTGGAGTTGGGGTGAAATTAGCGGGGGTAGACAAGATCAAGGTTTTGGATGGGGGAAGATAAGAGATGGTGGTGAACATCTGTTTTAAAGACCTGGAGGGAGGAGTGGGATTGAAGAGAGTGAGGGAGTTTGTTCCAGAGGCGGGATAAAAGAGGAATGAAGGAGTGGAGGTGAGCAGAGAGTCTTGATTTTGGCAGTTTAACCATAAGAGGGTTGCAGGCAGATCTTGTGCGACCTGTTGGAATATTTGGGGGACAGAGCCCTGAGAGAGCTGGGGGGGTCAAGGCCAGAGAGGAGTCTGTAGAAGACGGAAAGACCACCAACCTGCCTGCGGTGAGTGAGTGAGAGGCCCTTGGAGTTAGCGTCATCGCGGGAGATTCCAATGATTCTGAACGCTTTGGTTTTAACAGCGTGAAGACGAGCTAGGTGTGAGGCAGGTGCACCAGCCCAGAGGGGAGAGCAGTATTCCATTGAGCTGCGGATGAAAGCCTTGTATGTGGTGAGGAGCTCAGGTGTGCCAAGGAAGGACTTCGCACGACGGAGGATGCCCAGTCGGCGACTGGCTTTGGAGGCCAGATTTGAAATGTGGTTTTCCCAGGAAAGATCATGGCAGATAGTGAGACCCAAAAGCTTGAGTGACAGAACTTCTTGGAGAGGATTATTCAGAAAGTGGATGGGAGGGTTGTCCAGTCGGTCTTTTCGGAGAGACATCGTAAGAGTGTGAGTGTAACTTATTCACATGTCATGGATATCCGACTTTACTTGTGGAAAATTGTCTCGGCTGTGTCCGTTTTAGCAAGAGACAAAACTTTGTTTTTCAAAACATAAAATCCGAGAATGATGAACAAATTCCACGTCCAGTAAACCCTCATCCAACCTGGGGGAGGTATGAAGGGGTGCTGCTGCTGGAGCTAGATTCCTGGAAAACGGTGCATTCACCAAAACCGTGTTGCACAAGCTCAAGACCTTGTGGGATAAATGGGGATGGGAACGCTGCCCCCGGAACGCATCGAACAAATAATTTCTACGTTTTCTTTTGTTTATAAAAACCTCAGAAGGAATACCTACATGTAACGTGTTTGTGTGTTTTGTGTTTTTTTTTTTTTGTTTGTTTTGTGTTTTTTTTTGTGTTTTTGTGTTGTTGGCATTACGAGCCTTAACCAAAGTATATATAAAAAAACGACCACGAAATCTCAACGACGTTGGAGACCAACATTTGAACACCAGTCACTTGTCATTTTCACCTTGCAGGATATTCCCATACATGGCAAGTTTGCGTCGATGAGGTCAATCACTCCGATATGGCCAGGACCTAACGGACGAGTCAATTCATGTAACTCTGCTGGGCATTGTATTCCTTGCATGCTTTCGTCTTTCTGACGAGATTTCTCGATAGAATAGATCAAACTTATGGCACAGGGTTTTGCATAAGGAGTTGGTTTTGTAAGTGAGGAGAGCAGGTGCAGGGTATCCTCATTTGACAAGCACTCTCGGAAATTGGCATCGTTTTTGCAAATTTGCGAGAAGACGCGTTCCTCTTCGGCATTACTGTGAGACAGGACGTCCTTCTCATCAACTTTCCATCCAATACGAGTTTTGACGATACGAAAACGAGTACTTGGGTTTTGGGCAACAAAACTGGTCAAACCCGCGTAGTGCGGGTCACTTGCCGTATAAATAAGCATTCCATCGGTCACGTCTATTTAGTGCTTGTTTTATTATTCATTTATTTTATTTTATTTATTTTAATTTATTTTAATTTAAATTTTATTTTATTTTAATTTAAATTTTATTTTAATAATAAATTTAAATTTATTTTATTATAATTTATTTATTTATTTAGTGCTCTTCCACAGAACAAATGACCCCCAGAAACTTGAACACTATTTTATTTTTTAATTCGTAGCATCAGCACCAAATTGTTTAAATAAAGCATTTTCTTTCTGCTCATACGGTACAGTATGCTGTTCACCATGACTCATCCTTGGCTTTCCAAACCCTCCCCTCTTACTCCTATCCCTCCCTCCCCCCAAACCCTTTCATTCCATTTCCTTTTCTTACTTTTTTTCATCCAATACATCACATGACTCTCACAATTATACGAATAGCAGCTGCTCATCCACCATATGACAGCAGTGAGGTTATTAGTGACGTCACTAACACACTAGATGATCAATTCTGTCTCATTGGGAGGAATGCTTATGCCAGAAACGTCAATGTGTTTCTTGCCGGAAAACCCAAACTTTTTTATTCTGTTGTCTTCCAATGCAGACTGCTAGGTCTTTGCTGGAACTAGCAACTATCTCTTTTTATTTTATTGCTTTTATTTTTTTTGCCAATCTGCAGACCCCAAGCCACACCCCGAGCCACACCCCGGGACACACCCCGGGACACACCCCGGGACACACCCCGGGACACACTCCTGGGCATACTCCAGGACCGCATACTCCTGGCCACACTCCTGGACCGCATACTCCGGGACACACTCCGGGACATACTCCGGGACACACTCCGGGGCACACTCCTGGTCACACGCCTTCACATAGCCGCTGGGATGAGACTCCAGGTCGTCCGAAGGGCAGTGAGACCCCTGGCAACACGCCAAGCTCCCGTATGTGGGATCCAACGCCAAGTCACACCCCAGCAGGGTCTGTGACTCCAGGTCGTGACACCCCAGGCCATGCTACCCCAGGCCATAGTGGATCCACTCCGAGTGCAAGGCGCAATCGCTGGGATGAAACGCCGCGCACAGAAAGGGGTGAGGCTCCTAGTGTCGTAATCTTAAATGGTATAGTTTAAAATATTGTTATGTAAATCTCATATTTGTAAGTGTTCTCCAATATAAATATAATAATTGAACTATTACTTTTTTGAATTGTCCGTTTTTTTTGTATCTTTCCAACAGAGACACCTGGACATGGCAGTGGGTGGGCAGAAACCCCACGCACTGACCGGGGGGGTGAGGGTCCTGGAGAAACGCCGACTCCTGGAAGTACAAAGCGCAAGTCTCGCTGGGATGAGACTCCGGCTAGCCAGATCGGTGGAAACACTCCGGTGCTGACCCCTAGTGGTATCACGCCAAAAGGAACCCCTGCCATGGGAATGGCTACACCCACACCAGGTATGGGTGATTTGTAAGATTTGACTGTGCTCCAACCTTCAATCTCATAACCATAATTACCCTGCGCTTGCGAAGCGAAAAGCAGGGTTAAGCATTCAGTTGTGTACGTGTGCCGTGTGCCGTATGTGTCTGCATTAAAAAAAATCATTCTCGGCAACCGTTGGTCCGATTGACACGAAAGTTTACCATAGAAGCGCCTCCGCCTGTATAATTTTTTTATTCATTCATATGACGTCACAGGTCACGTGGTATGGACGCCATCTTGGAAAAACGTTACACCTCTATATCTCCCAAACCGCTCAATGGGAAAAAATTGAAACATGGCTCATTGTCAATTACTCACCATGGGGAATAAGATATGCTGATGGTGGTCATTGGTGCCTTAATTATGACGTCATAATTCGTCAAGTACAACGCTTGATCTGATCAGTATGAATAAAACAAAAATTCATCTGCAACTGTTAATCCGATGGACACAAAATTTGCATAATATGTGCGGCCCCTCCTGTAGAATTTTTTAATGATAATTATGACGTCATAGGTCACGTGGAACAGACGCCATCTTGGAAAAAATCGAAAAAAGTTGCACCTCTAAATCCCCAAAACCGCTCCATGGAAAAATTTTAAACATGCCTCATTGTCAAGTACTCCCCTTGGGGAATAAGATATGTTACTGATGATGTCATCAGTGCCTTTGTTATGGCGTCATAATTCGACAATTACAACACTTGGTCTGATCAGTTTGAAATGTATTGAGCGTGATCTATGCAACAATTATATTAGAGAATATAAATTTATGATGGCTTCGCTCACGTGGTCTGGCAGCCATATTGGATGAAAGAAAAAAAAATGTTCAAAAACATAAGAGTTGGCTCGCAACAAGTTGACTGCGCAGGGGTTGTAGTACAAAACTGTGAATACCATCTAGTTTTGTTTATTTATTTCCTCCACCACCAAAGGTGGATGGAGGTTATATTTTCAGGTGGATGGAGGTTTTCGAAGATTTTTCAAGTATATTGGTCGGTTGCGTTTGTGGTTCTGTCTGTCTATCTGTCTGTCTGTTTGTTACTTGCAAAGTCGAAGATTTTTCCAAGTATATTGGTCGGTCGACTTTGTTATTTTATTCTCTGTCTGTCTGTTTGTCAATCGATTACAGGTCACAATTCTAAACCGATCATCATGAAACTTTACCAAGCTGTAGAGGTAGTCATAACTGAGAAGCCTTTCGATTGGTCAAAGGTCATCTTGAGGTCGAATTTCTAAAATTGTCATTTTTCATCCGATTGACTTGAAAGTTGAGCAAGATTTGCATATCCGGTCACTGAATTGGGAAACGAACTATTTTGAGGTCAAAGGCCAACTGTCTAAAATCGTCATTTTTCATCCGATTAACATGAAATTTGAACGGGAATTGCATAATGCATCACTCAAAGTGATGTTTTTTTTTGAGTTGAAAAGGTCAAAGGTCAGTTCATGGTCACCTTTCTAAAATAAATTTTCATCTGAAAAATAATCATTTTATATCTGATTGAACTGAGCTTTGATTAAGATCGTCAATTTTAATCCTAATGAAATGGACACTTTGATGTGTCCATGGAAACTTTTTTGGGGGCGATAGAGAGGGGGCGGACTTTGCAAGTATCGTGCTCTGCACGACGTCTTTTTTGTTTGTCAATTTTTAATTGATTCTTCACCATTGAGAGATAGGGCAAAATACGATATATAGCACGATATCTCAAAAGGTTGTGGACGGATTCGGACAAAACTTTGTGGACATGTAGTGTGTGACAAGGGCGAATTGATTCGATTTTGGTGAAGATCTGGATCCAGATCTGGATACGAGAGTTTTTAAACTTTAAAATCATTCTTCACCATTGAGTGATTGGGCTAAAAACCATAAATATCATGATATTTTAAAAAGTTGTGGATGACTTGTGACAAAACTAGGTGGATGAGTTGGTTAGGTGACAAGAACAACTCTATTCGATGATGGTTTTTTGAAATTCCGATTTCTTTCCTGGAAGTCCTAGCAGTGTCCATGTGTTTTATACCTCTCTCCCCCCCCACGCCCCCCTTCCCGTGCCTCCTCCTCCCAAGCCCTCTCCCTCCCACAGATCTCCCGATGTCCCTGCTCTCAAATGTTGTGCTTGTTTGTGCTTCCCCCTCTCTCCCCATCTTGTCTCCCGCTCCCCTTATTTTGCGTTTTATGTGTCGGTTTTTCTTTTTGTGATTAATGTTAGCTCTTACACGAGCCTCGATCTTGTATCCAAAAAAAAGAAAAGAAAAAAAGTGTGATACGAAACGTAAACTGTTCAGCTTGGCAGAGGTATGCACTCTACCGAGTGCTGTTCTGTTTTTTTGTGTTTTTGTTGTTGTTGTAGTGCCACAGATCTCTCTGGTAAACGGATATAATTTGCTCGATGGGTCTGTGATTGTGTGCATTTTTTTCGCCTCTAGGTCACCTTATGAGTATGACCCCAGAGCAGCTGCAGGCCTGGCGATGGGAACGTGAGATTGATGAGCGAAACCGACCTCTTTCAGATGAAGAACTTGATGCGATGTTTCCAGAAGGGTACAAGGTAACTCATTGGATGGGTATATTAGGGATTCGCTGTAGTTTTGAGGAGTTCACTTGATTTTCTTTTACAAGATCATTGCAGAATCAAAAAAATTCCCACGCATTCTGACTGACTGCAATGTACCATAGATCCCGTTCATAATCATGTTCATAAAATTAATATAGTTGGCATGTTCCCATCCTCTTGCAGATCTTGCAGCCCCCTGCTGGATACGTGCCTATCCGTACACCGGCACGCAAACTCACCTCGACTCCCACCCCGATCGGTGGCCTCACGGGTTTCCACATTCAAACTGAGGAACGCTCTGCCAAGAGTGCCAATGACCAACCTTCTGGGAACCTGCCCTTCCTTAAGCCTGATGACATGCAGTACTTTGACAAGCTCCTGGTGGGTGCCGCTGCTTATCACACGATTGCACCGATTCTTCCTGGAAAGCCACCCGGCCTTCGGCAAGTACGAATGCAGCGTTTTGACATCTCTCCCACTTTCCTCTTCCAACAAACAGGTTGAGGTGGATGAATCAACATTGTCCTCAGAGGAGCAGAAAGAGAGGAAGATCATGAAGCTGTTACTGAAAGTGAAGAATGGCACGCCACCAATGAGAAAGGTAAGCTTATTTGAAAAGCAAATGGCCTACTGGTGTGTTTGGAAAGCTTGTTTTATGCCTCCGCTGACGAAGTTGCTGGAGGCATTATGTACTCGGATTACCCGTCTGTCTGTCTTGATAGTTTTTTCCATTACTGTGATAACTTAAGAACCGCTGTAAGGATCCAAGTTAAACTTGGTACAAGTATTTATAATGATGTAAATATGAACTGATTAAATTTCGGCATCAAAAGGTCAAAGGTCACAATCTGTAATAGGTTCTCGTTACCGCGATAACTTAAAAGCGGCTCAGTGGATCCAAGTCAAACTTTGTACAAGTATGTGTTATGAGTTAAAGATAATCCGATTAGATTATGTGGTCAAAGGTAAGAGGTCCCGTTAGGTAAAAATTCTGTTACCGTGCTAACTTGTGAACCAGTGATGGGATTTGGACAAAACTTGGTATAAGTATATATTATGATGCAAAGATGAACTGATCATATTTTGGCATTAAGCGATCAGAGGTCATGTCAGGTAAAAATGTTGCCGAGGTGGAGATTTTAACGAAACTAAGTTACATGTACCATGATACATATGTTTAGATTAGATAGAGGTCGAATGGTCTTGAGGTTTTAGGTCATATTTGGAGTGAGCAAGGACTTTATGTTGGCGGAGGCATATCGGTCTAGTTTATAACTGAGGTTTTTCCACTGTAGTGAGAGTAGGCATCTCCAAAATAAAAATGTGTCGTCTTTGCTGAGCACTGTCAGGTTTAACTGTAAAGCTGGGAGACATGGGAGCGCCCAGGACCCCACCAGCCGAAAGGCCGACGATGCTCCAAAATGCATTTGGAGGCGTTTTCGGGAAATGCTTGGTTGAAAAGCATAAAGTAAATTACCAGGAATAGTTAGTGCAAGTTACGTTTTACTTTTTGGACTCCAATGTTTCCTGTCATTTAATATTGCAAATGGCTACCACAATCGTAACACATGCGTCTGCTTTTCATCGTGTACATATAGTACGAACCTGCTTGCCCTCATGTCTTTCAACGCATAAGGCCGCATCATGTACACGATGCGACTGGAATGGCTCCACATCCGGAAATGTTAAAATTCCAATGTATATGGCTCGGCCAAGTTTGGTGCTCGTATAAAAAATACTCGTATTTTTTATATATGGCTCGTATAAATATGGCTCGTATATGGCGTATATGGCTCGTATAAAAAATGCACAATTTATTCGGATTGGCTTTCCATTACACACGACCAATCGCCTGGATACATCATTAAAACACTTTTGATTTGGGAATAACTATGGTTTACTTTTTCTTAACGGGGAATATGAATTGGGAAAAATATCCTGGATTCACTTCCAGGCCGAACGATGGTTTTAAGAATGATAATTTCACATTACGACATTAGTTTTATTAAGCCTGTATTTTAAATAGGTTTTTGACGTTTTAAAAGTTTTGCTCTGAAGTTATCCACAAAGTGAATGAATGAATGAATGGTCGTTTTTAGGTCATTTTTCCGTGCTGGAGCGGGGGTTAGCCTCGCGGGCCCCATGACAATCATGGTTCCCTGTTTGAGGCAATGTTTTTATGGCCGGATGCCCTTCCTGACGCCAACCCTTGGTCACGCTCTTACGATGCGCAGGGATACGGTGTACCTATTCTAAATCGGGGTACACACCGTGATCATTCATCCCAGCAAGCTGGTACTCAATTTGCCGACCTCGGAAGGATGACAGGCTGAGTCAACCCCCCTGGTGTTAATTTAGCGATCGACCGGGATTCGAACCCAGGATCCTAGGATCCCAAGCCGGCACCCTAACCGCTAAGCCAACACCAGGCTGTTATCCTGGTTATCCACAAAGTTATCCACAAAGTGCTATCCACAAATTATTGTGAACAACATCAAAGTGAGAGTTATTGTTTCATCGCCAGGACTGTCGCGATACTTCGATATTGTACGGTTTTCATTACACCCCTAGTAAGTATGTAAACCACCCACCGGCTTTTACAAAGAACTATGGCTGTTGGGGTTTGTCTGCTTTGGTTATGCCTGGGTGGTCGGCATTGATGTTGCACCTCCTTTCCCCATCCCGTCCCCCTTTTACTACGACAGGCGGCACTTCGTCACATCACGGACAAGGCGCGGGAGTTTGGCGCCGGACCTCTTTTTAATCAGATCCTACCGCTACTCATGTCTCCGACTCTCGAAGACCAGGAAAGGCATCTCCTCGTCAAGGTCATAGATCGCATCCTCTATAAACTGGATGATCTCGTGCGGCCATATGTGCACAAGGTGAGCTGCTGATTGTGAAACAGCTCGGAAAAGGGATTTTCTTTATTTTCAATTAAAAATTACTAAAATGTCTTCATATTTGCTTTTTCTTTTCTAGATCCTAGTAGTCATTGAGCCTCTTCTTATTGATGAAGATTACTATGCCCGTGTGGAGGGAAGAGAGATCATCTCTAACCTGGCCAAGGTGTGTTGTTTGCAGTTTTTGCTTTAACTGATAAGCAAACTGCTTTGTTTTCCTTTTGAAACTATTATGTACAGAGTTATATGAACACGTTTTGATGACGGTGCCGTATTACAATATTGTATCGTCCTTCTCAAGTTAACCACACGTGCATCCATCCCCACATTACTGGACATTGACAGGCCGCTGGATTGGCCACCATGATCTCGACCATGCGCCCAGACATAGACAACATGGACGAGTACGTAAGGAACACGACGGCTCGAGCCTTTGCCGTGGTGGCTTCGGCCCTGGGCATCCCATCCCTGCTGCCCTTCCTTAAAGCCGTGTGTAAGAGCAAGAAGTCCTGGCAGGCTCGGCACACCGGTATAAAGATTGTGCAACAGATCTCCATCCTCATGGGCTGCGCCATTCTGCCGCATTTGCGCAGTTTGGTCGAGATTATCGAACATGGTACTTCGTCGTCTGTGTATCTGTACATTTTATATTGCTTCCCATTGGATAAGGTTCCATGTTCTCCAGCGTTCATTGCGTATGCGCAGGACTGGTGGACGAGCAGCAGAAGGTGCGCACGATTACCGCCCTGGCTCTCGCGGCTCTGGCAGAGGCTGCGACGCCATACGGCATCGAGTCGTTCGATTCAGTCCTGAAGCCGCTCTGGAAGGGTATCCGGCAGCACCGCGGAAAAGTGAGCTTTGCATCTCGCGATAATGTGATGCACCGCTCCTTTAATTGTTGTTTTGTTTTTCTTCAACATCCCCGTTCTCTCTACTGTGCGCTCTAATTTAACCCTGAGCTGAGTGACCGTGGTGCATCCGTTAAGGGTGGGTCACGAGACCACCTGTATGCCGCAGTCGCAATACCTGTATTGTGAATGTGTCTGCAGGGTCTGGCCGCCTTCCTGAAAGCCATCGGTTATCTTATCCCACTGATGGATGCTGAATACGCCAATTACTATACCCGTGAGGTGATGCTTATCCTCATTCGAGAGTTCCAGTCACCTGATGAGGAGATGAAGAAAATCGTCCTCAAGGTAAAGCATTTGTGATTATGTTCATGAATGATTCGGGGGTTCTCAGGGGAAATGGTCAATAATCTTTGGCATTGAGGAAACATTGGGCCGGTACCCATAAACATGATGATTTTGCAGTAGTGCCATGGATACGTGAGAGCCCAGGCATTTTAGGCCTGAGTTTGACCTGAATATTGGCATACGTGTCGTGTTCGTACCTGTGTAGGTGGTGAAGCAGTGCTGTGGTACGGATGGTGTAGAACCAAATTATATCAAGACAGAGATCCTGCCTCCTTTTTTCAAACATTTCTGGCAGCACCGAATGGCCCTGGACCGCCGAAATTACCGCCAGGTGTGTTTCTGGCTGTTAAACTGTGCACCGTCACCTGGTCATTCACGGGCACTTTTCATGCCGATGATTAGTGAATGGGAAGTTTTGAGCTCCGATTGGTTTCAAAATGGAGTCTTAAAAGTTTTTTTTATTGTCTATTTTTTGTCTACTATGTAAAATTTTCTTCAAAAATGAACCCATTGCCATGACTGTTGTATTACCCATAACCCTTTTGCATCCCAATAATATTCTGACATTTTGCCATGATCCTCTTCCATAGCTCGTAGACACCACTGTGGAGCTGGCCAACAAAGTCGGAGCTGCGGAGATCGTGCAGCGAATTGTGGATGACCTGAAGGACGAGGCTGAGCAGTACCGCAAGATGGTGATGGAAACCATCGAGAAGATCATGGGAAACTTGGGTGCTGCAGACATCGACCACAAGTTGGAGGAGCAGCTCATCGACGGAATACTGTACGCCTTCCAGGAACAAACTACGGAGGTGTGTACTTTCTCCCCGACAAGTGCTTGCCGCACCAAGGGTTGATTTTTGTATAATTTTGCGATTTGGTAGACCCGCTAACACGAAAAAGTTTGCTCACTCCCTCCACACATTTGCTCCAGGACTCTGTGATGCTGAATGGCTTTGGCACGGTGGTGAACGCCCTGGCGAAGCGGGTCAAACCCTACCTGCCGCAGATTTGTGGTACTGTGTTGTGGCGCCTTAACAACAAGGCAGCGAAGGTGCGTCAACAGGCTGCTGACCTTATCTCACGAATTGCAGTCGTCATGAAGACCTGTCAAGAGGTGGGTTTTTGCTTCGTTTTATTTTACCAAATGTCCTGTTTACGGCAATCTGGAATACGTCTCGATCGCGAGCGATCCACCTCAGTGTTAAATCTCAGTAATTATTCGGCCTTGGTTTGTAATTTCCTGAGACGATCCATGACTGTGTGTTTAGGAGAAGCTGATGGGCCACTTGGGTGTGGTCTTGTACGAGTACCTGGGAGAGGAATACCCAGAGGTTCTTGGCAGCATACTCGGAGCTCTGAAGAGTATCGTCAATGTCATCGGTACGCTTTTCATGAAATCCGGACCTTTTGTACACTGTAATGGGAATTTGACCATCATTGCTGATGTCTCTCCGTTGATCCTTTAGCCCAGGTACTTTGTAACCACTCTGTTTATCGCACTCCTAAGGAATGCACAAGATGACACCACCCATCAAGGATCTCCTGCCGCGTCTCACACCCATTCTCAAGAACCGTCATGAGAAGGTCCAAGAGAACTGCATCGATCTGGTTGGGCGCATTGCCGACAGGTGCGTGTACTGGCATTTGACTTGTTAGTACACCTGTTCCCTACGGGAGCGGCAGGAAGGGTCATTCCTCTTTGGGGTAGTTGGTCTCGGGTCGGGTCTCAAGAACATCCGGGGCGTGTTCATTTACCAAGTTTCTTGTTGAGAGCTCGCCAAGTGGTTTCATCATTCGAGCAAGCACTCCATTCAAAACCGTTGATAAGGAACAGCTGGCTTGGTAAGCGCTAGCTAGCAGCTTGGTAACTGAATACAGAACTTGGTAACTGCTTGGTAACTTCGAGCAAGCACTCCATTCAAAACCGTTGATAAGGAACAGCTGGCTTGGTAAGCGCTAGCTAGCTGCTTGGTAACTGAATACAGAACTTGGTAACTGCTTGGTAACTTCGAGCAAGCACTCCATTCAAAACCGTTGATAAGGAACAGCCGGCTTGGCAAGTGCTAGCTAGCTGCTTGGTAACTGAACACACCACGAGTTTCCTCCCTTTCACCTTCATGTTAAATAGCAGTAGCAACTGTTTCAAAAGGTAATCAAATGTGTTTGTGGTTTATCTTTTTTTTTTTTACCACTGGTGGGGGTTAAATCGCTGCAACCTCCCATTGTGTGCGACCTCTAGTCTTCCTGTCAAGTTTGGTTGAGATTGGATAAGTAAGGATGGAATGTACTGCTGTCTGTCAAACGACAGACAGACAAACACCAAATTGCGTATTTTTGTCTGAGTGTCTGTCTCGATCAATGGGAGAGATCTGTGCCTCGGTCAACAATGTGTTGACTTTGATTCATTGCCATGGTGATTCCCTCGTCTTCCCAGGGGTGCCGAGTACGTATCTGCTCGTGAATGGATGCGAATTTGCTTTGAGCTCCTCGAGCTACTTAAGGCGCACAAAAAGGCCATTCGGCGAGCGACGGTCAATACTTTTGGCTACATCGCCAAAGCCATCGGGTGAGTCCTTTGTAAATGGATTGTCATTGCACATTAAAGAACCCCCTTCGCAAACGTTGAACCTCGTGTGAGCATTGCCTCACTTGTCCAGGAAGTGGTGGTTCGAAACGTTTGCACACATTTATTTTGTGCAGGCCCCATGATGTCCTGGCCACGCTGCTCAACAACCTGAAGGTGCAGGAGCGACAGAATCGTGTGTGTACGACGGTCGCCATAGCCATCGTCGCGGAAACGTGCTCTCCTTTCACCGTGCTGCCCGCGCTTATGAACGAGTACCGAGTACCAGAGCTGAACGTTCAGAATGGTGTGCTGAAGTCTCTTTCCTTCCTTTTTGAGTACATTGGGGAGATGGGGAAAGATTACATCTACGCCGTGACTCCACTACTGGAAGATGCTCTCATGGACAGGTTGGTGTTGCTCCGGGATCGTGCAGGCACGACGCCCGCTCGGGGTTCTTCTTCTTCTCAAGGTCCTATACCGTGTACCTTTCATCTCCCGTCTCTATAACATTATGTAAACAGGGTTTTAAATTCGTTTGTCATTCCTTGTTCTCATTCATCATCATTCATCATCATTCATCATTCATTCCTTCTCTCATTCGCCGCTGTGCCAACGACTCACTTAGTCATAGAAGAATTGTGAGGTCCAACTCCGTGATGTCGTTCTACAGAGACCTGGTCCATCGGCAGACCGCCAGCTCGGTGGTGCAACACATGTCACTGGGTGTTTATGGCTTCGGTTGCGAGGACGCTCTCAACCACCTCATGAACTACGTTTGGCCAAATATATTTGAGACGTCGCCGCATCTTATACAGGCCGTGATGGGCGCCCTGGAGGGTCTTCGTGTTGCGCTGGGATCCTGTCGCCTTCTGCAGTACTCGTTACAGGTGTGTGTCGTACTTGTAGGTGTCGTAAAATCAAAACGAATAAAATTCGAATCAAACCAGACCCAGCCGCACCTGGTTACTGCTTTGCTAGGCTATGTTGACTCGTTTTGAGGGCCTGGGTTTTCCAAACTCCTAACGTGCCTACCCTCCGACCTTTTCAGGGTCTGTTCCACCCCGCGCGGAAGGTGCGCGACGTCTACTGGAAGATCTACAACAACATTTACATCGGCTCGCAGGACGCTCTCATATCTCATTACGCACGCATCCCAAACGACGACAAGAACCCCTTCGTTCGCAGCGAACTCGATTACTTTTTGTAGTTGTTTTTGCGCCGATTTATACGTTAGACATTTTGGACCTCTTGCTGCGAATCCAAACTCTGGAACAGCCAGCTTTGTACAGTACTTTCCACAACAGATGTCCTACGTGTGAAGTAAGGGACATGAAGGTCGGAGCTGGAGGTAGATGAGCCAAGCAAGTTCTGCCTTCTGTTCCTTAGTTTGACGTTCTTGGTATCGTTGCGGGCGAGGCCTTGGCCTCGCCGTTCTTTGTATCCTTTTCTCGTATTTCGTGTCCTGTCAGCAGCATGGTGAATACCTGTACTTTAATAAAGGTGTCGGACCTGGCTGCACTTCAGCTGAATGTTTGAATTGTTTTCTTTGCTGTTTGTTTCCTTCTTGTCCCCTCCACCAGCCAAGAAGCTCCATCAACCAGGAAAACGTTTGGAAACCCGGGAATGTATTTTACACGTCGACCAAATTGGATCCTTTGGGTTTGTTGGTCGTTTTTATTTTTTCGTTTTTTTATTGTTTTGAACGTTTTACATGAAACACCCCATTCAAATCTTTAGTTCAACATCGGCTACACGAGGCAATCTGCTTTGTCTTCTTCTAATCTGGTTTTGGTTAGTCATGTACAATTGTACATGTTGCAAGTATTTTGAGAGGTTTTGTTTTAACTTTTTAAACAATCCCTCACTCACTCTTTCGTCATTTAATTGTTCGCACGCTGAAGGTAGATCTTAGCGATTTTCACCGCAGAAAACACAGGTGCGATTCCGGTCAAATTGCCGTCGCAGTTTGTTTTCCTTGATCTGCCTTCACATGCGAGATGTTTGGAGCATGGGGTTTTCTTGGCCATGGGATTTTGATGATTGTTCATTTTCACTTTTCAGCCTGTTATCCTGTATGGTCGTAGTTTCAAAAACTGTCTGCTTATGTTCATTTGAATACAATAAATATGAAAAGTTTTGTTCGTTATTTTATGGAGTGGCTTTATAGTCGCAGCAAATCTTGCCAGACATGGTGGTGTAATGGTTCGATCGTCTGCTCTTAATGTGTGAGGTCGGTGGTTAGATTCCGACCCTGGCCAAGTTACACCAAATAACCACCTTTGGAGGCCATTTTTCCCCACAGAGCAGGGGTTGGCCTTTTTTGGGCACCTTGGTCCCCTTTTTGAAGCGATGTTTTATGGCCGGATGCCCTTCCTGCCGCCAACCTTGTTAATCGCCTCTTGCGACACACAGGGAATTACCAGTGAACTGCTACGCAATTTGCCGAACTCGGAAGGATGACAGGCTGAGTCAACCCCCCTGGTGTTAATTCAGCGATCGACCGGGATTCGAACCCAGGATCCTAGGATCCCAAGCCGGCACCCTAACCGCTAAGCCAACACCAGGCTACCAAGTTACACCAAAGATTTTTTTAAAAAATGCTGCTTCCCTGCTCGACACTCAGCATTTTAAGAATAGGCCATTCTTACTCACTCCCCCACTCCCTTCAATCCCACTCCTCCCTCCAGGCTTTAAAACAGCTGTTCACCACCATCTCTTATCTTCCCCCATCGAAAACCTTGATCTTTTCTACCCCCGGTAATTCACCCCAGAGTCCTTGCAGTGTTCATATGTTTTATTCCTCTCCCACCTCCCCCCAAGTCCTCCCGATGTCCCTGCTCTCAAATGTTGTGTTTGTGTCCTTCCCCCTCTCTCCCCATCTTGTCTGCCGCTCCCCTTGTTTTTTGTGTTTTGGGTGTCGGTTTGTCTTTTTGTGTGATTAATGTTAGCTCTTTCACGAGCCTCGATCTTGTATACAAAAAAAAAAAAAAAAAAAAAAAAATAGAGTACGGGCAAAGTCTGTGGGTTGGCGGTGCAATGGGGTGGGAGAGAGGATATCCCCAAATGCCTTTCTCTGCGGAGAGAGATTGGATTGCCGCCAAACGGACTGTACAGGGGAGTTGCACCACTTCCCCCAAGGTCTCTGGCCATTAAAAAAAAACGATCGGGTCCAATGTTTGATTTCTCTGCATTTGTATGACAGGTCTTCCCCGAGCCTTAGTGTCAGTGTTAAGAATGAGCAGTGTCAATGCTGGAATTGCCTGTAATGTCTCCACGATATATGTGACCCAGAAATTTTCTGTGCCGGCACCAGTCAAAGTTGGAGTGAAAACGCCAACATCTTGAGCCTTGCGTCTTTGTGCCCTGAAGTATCTAAATATGGGGCAAGGCAAATGTTCACGTGTGCTTGAAGAGTTTAAAATTTTCAAACTGTTGTATATTATTCCATTATATCCATATTATTCCATTATATCCATATTATTCCATATCCACACAAAACTCAAAAATATCCAAAGATTTAAATGGTGGTGTGATTTAATTCTCGGCATGCACTGATTTGGAGTGGTTTCAAAGAGTATCTTTGGTATTGTCGCATTATGTAAGAACAACACTGATGCTGCAATACAAAAGTTGGTTTGGTTAGTGCAAGTTTAATTGCAAATTAATGCTCAGATCAATGCATTTCTACTTAAGAATCATAAACTGCACACAAAACATGTAAAGGACATGTTGTAGTGTCAAAATTGCTTCAACTCGGCAATTAGCGTTATTTGTGATGTTCCACCTACCACCGATCTATCACCTTACACCTACCCACACCACTAAGTTTTTGTTACTTATTTCTCATGTCTCTGTTTTCATGACTTTTGTTTTTGTAATCCATCATCACAGTTTATATGAAATCCTTCCTTTTCTTCAGCAAACTCATCTCAGATGACCAATTTGGTTTCACACCAGGTCATGCTACCTTGGACATGTTTCTTCTACTGACCCAACAATGCATGGTGGCCCTCAATGTCAGGCATTCAGGCATGAAATCAGGGCTGTCTCTCCGGACATGTCTCTCTTGTGCTTGAGATACAGTCTATCATCCTGTCTTACTTACTCTCCAACCTCTCTGCCTATGCTATGGCATCCGAGGCCAACTCCACACATGGCTTGTTGACTTCCCCTACTCTCTTAGCCAACATGTGGCTCTTAACTGAATCCTTCAATCCCTTCTCTCTGTCAAGGCCGGACGGAGTGCCCCATGGCAGTGTTCTGCACCCAGTCCTATTCCTGATCTTCAATGATCTCTCTGATTCTCTGGAAAATCCTCTGTCTATTAGCTTTTAATTTTAACAGACAGGCTGGAACCTCTTCCCTCCATTCAGACCTTGAAAAAATCCAAAGATGGTAAAACACTTGGAATATGTCTCTCAATCCTGACAAATCTCACACCCTCACTATCTCTCTCCGAAAGGGCCGGATTGAAAACACTCCATCTACTTTCTTGACAACCCTCTTGAAGTTCTAATTCAAACTCCTGGGTCAGCCATGATCTTTCTTGAGCAAACCAATATTTCAAAGTTGGCCTCCAAAGTCAGCCGCCGACGGGCATCCTCCAACTTACAAAGTCTTTCCTAGGCACACCTGAACTCGTATTCACCAACAAGGCTTTCACCCTCGGCTTGATGGAGTACTGCCCTCCCCTCTGGGTTGGTTTCACTTCCCTTCATCTTGCTCAGCATGTTTTTGTTATCGTTCTTCTCCATGTAACCCAATGTTTTTGTTATCGTTGTTCACTGTGTAACCCAATGTTTTTGTTATCGTTGTTCACCATGTAACCCAATGTTTTTGTTATCGTTGTTCACTGTGGAGCCCAATGTTTTTGTTATCGTTGTTGACTGTGTAACCCAATGTTTTTGTTATCGTTGTTCACCATGTAACCCAATGTTTTTGTTATCGTTGTTCACCATGTAACCCAATGTTTTTGTTATCGTTGTTCACCATGTAACCCAATGTTTTTGTTATCGTTGTTCACTGTGTAACCCAATGTTTTTGTTATCGTTGTTCACCATGTAACCCAATGTTTTTGTTATCGTTGTTCACTGTGGAGCCCAATGTTTTTGTTATCGTTGTTGACTGTGCAACCCAATGTTTTTGTTATCGTTGTTCACCGTGTAACCCAATGTTTTTGTTATCATTAACTGTGTAACCCAATGTTTTTGTTATCGTTGTTCACTGTGTAACCCAATGTTTTTGTTATCGTTGTTCACTGTGTAACCCAATGTTTTTGTTATCGTTGTTCACGATGTAACCCAATGTTTTTGTTATCGTTGTTCACCGTGGAGCCCAATGTTTTTGTTATCGTTGTTGACTGTGCAACCCAATGTTTTTGTTATCGTTGTTCACCGTGTAACCCAATGTTTTTGTTATCGTTAACTGTGTAACCCAATGTTTTTGTTATCGTTGTTAACCGTGTAACCGAATGTTTTTGTTATCGTTAACCGTGTAACCCAATGTTTTTGTTATCGTTGTTAACTGTGTAACCCAATGTTTTTGTTATCGTTGTTCACTGTGTAACCCAATGTTTTTGTTATCGTTGTTCATCGTGTAACCAAATGTTTTTGTTATCGTTGTTCACTGTGTCACCCAATGTTTTTGTTATCGTTGTTCACTGTGTAACTAAATGCTTTTGTTATCGTTGTTCACTGTGTAACCAAATGTTATTGTTATTGTTGTTCACTGTGTAACCAAATGTTTTTGTTATCGTTGTTCACCGTGTAACCCAATGTTTTTGTTATCGTTGTTCACCGTGTAACCCAATGTTTTTGTTCTCGTTGTTCACCGTGTAACCCAATGTTTTTGTTATCGTTGTTCACCGTGTAACCCAATGTTTTTGTTATCGTTGTTCACCGTGTAACCCAATGTTTTTGTTATCGTTGTTCACCATGGAGCCCAATGTTTTTGTTATCGTTGTTCACCGTGTAATCCAATGTTTTTGTTATCGTTGTTCACCGTGTAACCCAATGTTTTTGTTATCGTTGTTCACCATGGAGCCCAATGTTTTTGTTATCGTTGTTCACTGTGTAACCCAATGTTTTTGTTATCGTTGTTCACCGTGTAACCCAATGTTTTTGTTATCGTTGTTCACTGTGTAACCAAATGTTTTTGTTATCGTTGTTCACCGTGTAACCCAATGTTTTTGTTATTGTTGTTCACCATGTAACCCAATGTTTTTGTTATCGTTGTTCACCATGTAACCCAATGTTTTTGTTATCGTTGTTCACTGTGTAACCAAATGTTTTTGTTATCGTTGTTCACCATGTAACCCAATGTTTTTGTTATCGTTGTTCACCATGGAGCCCAATGTTTTTGTTATCGTTGTTCACCGTGTAACCCAATGTTTTTGTTATCGTTGTTCACCGTGTAACCCAATGTTTTTGTTATCGTTGTTCACTGTGTAACCAAATGTTTTTGTTATCGTTGTTCACTGTGTAACCAAATGTTTTTGTTATCGTTGTTCACCATGTAACCCAATGTTTTTGTTATCGTTGTTCACCGTGTTACCCAATGTTTTTGTTATCGTTGTTCACCGTGTAACCCAATGTTTTTGTTATCGTTGTTCACCGTGTTACCCAATGTTTTTGTTATCGTTGTTCACCGTGTAACCCAATGTTTTTGTTATCGTTGTTCACTGTGTCACCAAATGTTTTTGTTATCGTTGTTCACCATGTAACCCAATGTTTTTGTTATCGTTGTTCACCATGTAACCCAATGTTTTTGTTATCGTTGTTCACTGTGTAACCAAATGTTTTTGTTATCGTTGTTCACCATGTAACCCAATGTTTTTGTTATCGTTGTTCACCATGTAACCCAATGTTTTTGTTATCGTTGTTCACTGTGTAACCCAATGTTTTTGTTATCGTTGTTCACCGTGTAACCCAATGTTTTTGTTCTCGTTGTTCACCGTGTAACCCAATGTTTTTGTTATCGTTGTTCACCGTGTAACCCAATGTTTTTGTTATCGTTGTTCACCATGGAGCCCAATGTTTTTGTTATCGTTGTTCACCGTGTAACCCAATGTTTTTGTTATCGTTGTTCACCGTGTAACCCAATGTTTTTGTTATCGTTGTTCACCATGGAGCCCAATGTTTTTGTTATCGTTGTTCACCATGGAGCCCAATGTTTTTGTTATCGTTGTTCACCGTGTAACCCAATGTTTTTGTTATCGTTGTTCACCGTGTAACCCAATGTTTTTGTTATCGTTGTTCACCATGGAGCCCAATGTTTTTGTTATCGTTGTTCACCGTGTAACCCAATGTTTTTGTTATCGTTGTTCACCGTGTAACCCAATGTTTTTGTTATCGTTGTTCACTGTGTAACCAAATGTTTTTGTTATCGTTGTTCACTGTGTAACCAAATGTTTTTGTTATCGTTGTTCACCATGTAACCCAATGTTTTTGTTATCGTTGTTCACCGTGTTACCCAATGTTTTTGTTATCGTTGTTCACCGTGTCACCCAATGTTTTTGTTATCGTTGTTCACCGTGTTACCCAATGTTTTTGTTATCGTTGTTCACCGTGTAACCCAATGTTTTTGTTATCGTTGTTCACTGTGTCACCAAATGTTTTTGTTATCGTTGTTCACCATGTAACCCAATGTTTTTGTTATCGTTGTTCACCATGTAACCCAATGTTTTTGTTATCGTTGTTCACTGTGTAACCAAATGTTTTTGTTATCGTTGTTCACCATGTAACCCAATGTTTTTGTTATCGTTGTTCACCATGTAACCCAATGTTTTTGTTATCGTTGTTCACTGTGTAACCCAATGTTTTTGTTATCGTTGTTCACCGTGTAACCCAATGTTTTTGTTCTCGTTGTTCACCGTGTAACCCAATGTTTTTGTTATCGTTGTTCACCGTGTAACCCAATGTTTTTGTTATCGTTGTTCACCATGGAGCCCAATGTTTTTGTTATCGTTGTTCACCGTGTAACCCAATGTTTTTGTTATCGTTGTTCACCGTGTAACCCAATGTTTTTGTTATCGTTGTTCACCATGGAGCCCAATGTTTTTGTTATCGTTGTTCACTGTGTAACCCAATGTTTTTGTTATCGTTGTTCACTGTGTAACCAAATGTTTTTGTTATCGTTGTTCACTGTGTAACCAAATGTTTTTGTTATCGTTGTTCACCATGTAACCCAATGTTTTTGTTATCGTTGTTCACCGTGTTACCCAATGTTTTTGTTATCGTTGTTCACCGTGTCACCCAATGTTTTTGTTATCGTTGTTCACCGTGTTACCCAATGTTTTTGTTATCGTTGTTCACCGTGTAACCCAATGTTTTTGTTATCGTTGTTCACTGTGTCACCAAATGTTTTTGTTATCGTTGTTCACCATGTAACCCAATGTTTTTGTTATCGTTGTTCACCATGTAACCCAATGTTTTTGTTATCGTTGTTCACTGTGTAACCAAATGTTTTTGTTATCGTTGTTCACCATGTAACCCAATGTTTTTGTTATCGTTGTTCACCATGTAACCCAATGTTTTTGTTATCGTTGTTCACTGTGTAACCCAATGTTTTTGTTATCGTTGTTCACCGTGTAACCCAATGTTTTTGTTATCGTTGTTCACCATGTAACCCAATGTTTTTGTTATCGTTGTTCACTGTGTAACCAAATGTTTTTGTTATCGTTGTTCACCATGTAACCCAATGTTTTTGTTATCGTTGTTCACCATGTAACCCAATGTTTTTGTTATCGTTGTTCACCATGTAACCCAATGTTTTTGTTATCGTTGTTCACCGTGTTACCCAATGTTTTTGTTATCGTTGTTCACCGTGTAACCCAATGTTTTTGTTATCGTTGTTCTCTGTGTAACCCAATGTTTTTGTTATCATTGTTCACCATGTAACCCAATGTTTTTGTTATCGTTGTTCACTGTGTAACCAAATGTTTTTGTTATCGTTGTTCACTGTGTAACCCAATGTTTTTGTTATCGTTGTTCACTGTGTAACCCAATGTTTTTGTTATCGTTGTTCACCGTGTAACCCAATGTTTTTGTTATCGTTGTTCACTGTGTAACCCAATGTTTTTGTTATCGTTGTTCACTGTGTAACCAAATGTTTTTGTTATCGTTGTTCACCATGTAACCCAATGTTTTTGTTATCGTTGTTCACCATGTAACCCAATGTTTTTGTTATCGTTGTTCACCATGTAACCCAATGTTTTTGTTATCGTTGTTCACCGTGGAACCAAATGTTTTTGTTATCGTTGTTCACCATGTAACCCAATGTTTTTGTTATCGTTGTTCACCATGGAGCCCAATGTTTTTGTTATCGTTGTTCACCATGTAACCCAATGTTTTTGTTATCGTTGTTCACCATGTAACCAAATGTTTTTGTTATCGTTGTTCACCGTGTAACCCAATGTTTTTGTTATCGTTGTTCACCGTGTAACCCAATGTTTTTGTTATCGTTGTTCACCATGTAACCCAATGTTTTTGTTATCGTTGTTCACCATGTAACCCAATGTTTTTGTTATCGTTGTTCACCGTGTAACCCAATGTTTTTGTTATCGTTGTTCACCATGTAACCCAATGTTTTTGTTATCGTTGTTCACCATGTAACCCAATGTTTTTGTTATCGTTGTTCACCATGTAACCCAATGTTTTTGTTATCGTTGTTCACCGTGTAACCCAATGTTTTTGTTATCGTTGTTCACCGTGTAACCCAATGTTTTTGTTATCGTTGTTCACTGTGTAACCCAATGTTTTTGTTATCGTTGTTCACCATGTAACCCAATGTTTTTGTTATCGTTGTTCACCATGTAACCCAATGTTTTTGTTATCGTTGTTCACCATGTAACCCAATGTTTTTGTTATCGTTGTTCTCCGTGTCACCCAATGTTTTTGTTATCGTTGTTCACCATGTAACCCAATGTTTTTGTTATCGTTGTTCACCATGTAACCCAATGTTTTTGTTATCGTTGTTCACCATGTAACCCAATGTTTTTGTTATCGTTGTTCACCATGTAACCCAATGTTTTTGTTATCGTTGTTCACCATGTAACCCAATGTTTTTGTTATCGTTGTTCACCATGTAACCCAATGTTTTTGTTATCGTTGTTCACCATGTAACCCAATGTTTTTGTTATCGTTGTTCACCATGTAACCCAATGTTTTTGTTATCGTTGTTCACCATGTAACCCAATGTTTTTGTTATCGTTGTTCACCGTGTCACCCAATGTTTTTATGCCGCCGTCAATGAAGTTGTGGGCATGTTTGCGGGTTGGCCGTCCGTCCGACCGTCCGTCCGTCCGTCCGTCCGTCCGTATCATGAGGTATCATTAGGCATCATGAGGTAAACATGAATTGATTAGGTTTTGGGGTCACGGGGTCAAAGGTCATGTCAGTAAAAATGCTGTACCCGATGTAACTTGTGAACCTGTGATGGGATTTCGACCAAAGTTGGCACAAGTACGTATTATGATGCAAAGATTAACTGATTCGATTTAGGGGTCATGGGGTCAAAGGTCAGAGTCTGTAATAGGTTTGTACCTTGAGAACGCCTGAAGAGTTGTAAGTCAAGCTTGGTACAAGTATGTATAATAACGCAAAGATTAACTAATCGGGGAGGCGGAGGATTTGGGAAGGGAACAGGAAGGGGGAGTGAGGTGGGAACAGGGAAGGGGAAGATAACGGGGGGAGAGGAAGAGAGCGTGAATGGGGGCGAGAGTGGAGGGGAATGAGGAGGAGTATTATCTATTAAAACACATACCGTCGATGTATCGCGGAAGCAATGATGGCCCAATTTCTCTCTTCCCCTCTGCATTGCATTCCCCATATGTGAGGGTTGGCTGACTGATGCGATACATGCCGTAACAACTCGTATTACCCAGGTGTGTGTGTGCGTGCGTGCGTGTGTGTGTGTGTGTGTGTGTGTGTGTGTGTGCGTGTGTGTGTGTGTGTGTGTGTGTGTGTGTGTGTGTGTGTGTGTGTGTGTGTGTGTGTGTGTGTGTGTGTGTGTGTAGAGAGAGATTCTGGGGTAGATGAGTATGGATGACCTGAGTTCGGGGTGAACAGCTGTCTTGAATCCCTGGAGTGAAGACTGTAATATCTTCAATCTCCCAGCACCAGGGAATTGGTTACAATTGTTGATTTCTGCAATCCGTGCCTTCCCCTGATCTACAACACACACCACAGAGTCTTGAGCAAGTGCCAAGGAGTAATCCTTCGGTGTGGAGACCTTAACAGCCACAACATTCTTTGGAGCTCCAAACTCCATGATAGAAATGGCGACTGCATTGTAAACATCACTGATTAATTTGACCTGGTGTTTTTAAATGATGGTACTGGGACCTCCGTCAATCCATCCACTGGACAGTCTTTGCCTCTCGACCTCACCTTTGTCCTGTCATCTGCAGCAGCGAGGTGTAAATGATGTGTCCGGTCTAGGAGGGCCGCTCTTAAAAGAGTAAGAAAATCCCTGTTGATTCGAGATGCCATGGAGTTCATAAGGAGAATAGCTCAAGCCCAGCGAGCAATAAGTGTGCCAAGATTGCGTCTTGGAGCTCCTTTTGTGCATCCATCAAACCAGACGTCTCTCTTCAAACTACCTGGAGAAGAGTGAAATGTATTAATGGTAGAAAAGATGGAGGGAGAAGTATCCCCGTGCTCGTTTACAACAACGCAACCCTCTATCTGAACAGAGACAAGGCCTCTACATTGGGAGCTCACTCCTCCAACTCCATTGGAGACACCAACATAGACTTGGAGCGCAAAGCTCAGAGGCATCAATTTGCCAATCAACACAAAGCCATCATTTATGACACCAGCCAGGTAAGCTCTACACTCAACCTGGACTTCTCACTTCGGAAACTCAAACAAGCCATTTCGAAATCCAAGAATAGGGCGCCTGGTCCTGACTAGTTAACTTAAGGTATGTTCAGCACATGGATGATGGAGTGCTGGGAGTGTTGCTTGAACTTTTCAACAAGGCCTGGTCTTTAGGAAAGCTTCCCCACGATTGGAAACACTCTGTTGTCATTCCTATTCACAAAGTCGGGAAAGATCCCTTTAACCGATGCTCCGACTGACCAATCAGGCTTATTTCAGTGGTCTGTAAATTAATGGAGAACATGGTCATGAACACCTGGTCTTCTTTTTGGAACACTCTGCTGTACAATACTAAAGTGGGTTTAGAAAGGGTCGTTCCATAGCAGGATATCCCTGTTTGCGGATGACTGCCATGTGGACCTGGAGCAAGACCCCTCACATTGAGGCCAAAAACCTACAGGCAGATGTGTGAGTGCAGGATCGAGCCATGGGCCCAAAAATGGGGGTTCTCAATCTCTGGACCCAAGTCCAAATACATAATTACCCTCGCCGGAGGAGAGGGTATTGCATTTGAGTCCATTTGTTTGTTTGTCTGTTTGTTTGTTTGGCTGTTTGTTTGTCTGTTTGTTTGTTTGGCTGTTTGTTTGTTTGGCTGTTTGTTTGTTTGTCTGTTTGTGTTTGTCTGTTTGTTTGTCCGCATAGAATAAATATGATTTTCTCTGCAACCGTTGGTCCGATTGACAGGAAATTTTCACCATCGGTGCAACTCCACCTGTATAATTTTTTAATGATAAGTATGACGTCATAGGTCACGTGGTTCGGCCGCCATGTTGGAAAGATCGAAAAATTTTGCAGCTCTATATCTCCGAAAGTGCTGAATAGAAAAAATTGAGACTTGGCTCATTGTAAGGAACTCTCCATGGGGAATAAAATATGTTAATAATGATGTCATATGTGGATCCATTATGACGTCATAATTCGACAAGTACAAAACTTCATCTGATGAAGATGAAATTTTTGGAGCAACATGTCAGAAGAAACTGGTGGAGAAAAAAAATGACGTCATCGGTCACGTGGTTCGGCCGCCATATTTGTTTTAACACAAAAGCCTTAAAAACCACTGAAAATTCATCCTGGCGAAGGTCTGCTCTTTTGTTTTCACCTGCAAGAAGAAGGTTAAGGACGTGTCAATAACAATCGATGGTACTTCCATTAAAGCTTCTCCAGACGTGTCCTTTCTAGGAATTACCATTGACAGGGGCCTAACCTGGCACAACCATATTAAAAAAACTTTCCGCCTTAACCTTCTACAAAGTCTATCCGGTACATCTTGGGGAGCTCATCAGGAATGCCTCCTTCTGTGTAAAACCTTCATCCGCTCCTAATTTGATTACGGTACTCAGGCCTTTTGGAACACGTGCAAAGATAGTGAGTTTCTCCAAGAGGAGATGGTGTTTTAAGGTGCACCCTTTGGTAGAGTTTTCGGTCTCGTTTCCTTAACTCTCCCGAAGAGACCACACAATCCTTTATAGGCCCAGACTCGGACGTTGCGCTATAAACTCCCATTTACACTGGATAAGGTGTCACCTGACGAGGTTCTGCGAGCGGTGTAAGGTCACCGGAGATTTTAACCCTTGGATGCAGTGATTGGGCCTCGGATGCCCACAATATTTTTTTTGTTGCAAAAACTATGCTGTACCATTTTTTTTTTTTTTGGAATGAGCCTCATTTTCACCGACTTTCATGTTGTTACACAAAATTCAGTGACATAAATAAATTAAAATGTCATTCAGGCTCGTGGGAAAATCTTCATTCTTCACTTATAACCCGAAAATCCGACAAGAATGCAGGCCTGGGGCTTTCCAGGCCCCGCATAAAGGTTGTTGTACTACTTTGTTATATCATTATTTTCTTGATATGAGCCTCATTATATGCTCCTATAACTTGGTTACAAATAATTCAGTGACAAAAAGATGAAAATTTCATTCAGGTTCGTGGGAAAAGCTTCATTCTTCACTCATAACACGAATGCAGGCCTGGGGCATTGGAGGCGCCTCATAATTTTTCTTGTGTTATATCCATGTTATATACTTGTTTTGCTTTGCATGAGCCTTCTTGTTTGCTCCCATAACTTGGATATAAATAATTCGATGGAATAAATGTAAAAATATTTCATTCAGATTCGAGGTAAAACCTTCATTCATAACACATTACATATTATCCATAACACATTACCCATAACACATTACGAATATTACATATGACACATTACACATAATCATAATATTAAAGCGCGGCGTTACGCGCGCTGCTTGTGAGCAAGGAGGAAGCGGACAAGCGGTAACATATAAACGTCTTTATTGTAAGACTACACTGTAACACTGAACTCCTCTGGGCTGGTCGCCCGGTGTATATCATGAGGCCACGCCTACCCCTCGGGCGTGGCCACCGCCCACTTGGTGCGTGGAATGATGTCACCACGCCAGTGGGCTTTTGTGTCCGCCACACGCGCCCCCCCAGAATTCCCGCGCACCTGGAGGGCCAGTTTGCGGGGCAGACGAATGACCCGGCCGAAGCGCCCCCTGGCGATCGGCGGCGTCCGGGGTGTAGGGATACCAGGTGGGATGCCCCTGGCTGCCCCTGGGATGGGTGCAGGACCGGGGGGCGCCGTGGCGGCGGGGCTGGGCGGTGCCGGGGGTCCGCCCGCAGGAGGGCGGCCCCGACGTGGGGGTCGGGCCACTGGCGGTGGATGGTCCACATCGAGGTGGGCCGGCTTGAGGCGGTCTACCGAAACGCGGTCAGGAGTACCGCCGATGTCCAGGGTGAAGTGCTTCGCCCCGGTCTCCAGCACGCGGAAAGGCCCGTCGTACGGGGGCCGCAGTGGTGTCCGATGGGCATCGTGGCGGACGAAGACGTACTCCGCCGTGCGAAGCTCCGGGGCGACGTGCGTCGGTGGGTGCCCGTGGCATGCCGTTGGCACCGGGGCGAACCTCTGGGCGGTCTCTTGCAGAGCGGAGCGCTGCTGTGCCGCGGACCATGGTGCCGTGGAGTCGGGGAGGAACTCGCCCGGCACCCGCAGCGGTTGCCCGAAGACCAACTCCGCCGCGGATGCGCGCAGGTCCTCCTTGGGCGCCGTCCGGAGGCCCAGCAGGACCCAGGGGAGCCTGTCGACCCAGCCGCCGTCGCGGAGGGTGGCCCGGAGCGCGGCCTTCAATGAGCGGTGAAATCGCTCACACAGGCCGTTAGCCTGGGGGTGGTAGGCCGTGGTTCGGTGCAGCCGGACCCCGAGCCCCTGCGCAACCGCCCCCCAGAGCTCCGAGGTGAACTGGGGGCCGCGGTCGGATGAGATGTCTGAGGGGGCGCCGAACCGGGCGACCCAGGTGGCGATGAAAGCCTGCGCGACATCGGCCGCCGTTGTCGACGCCAAGGGCATGGCCTCCGGCCACCAGGTGGTGCGGTCCACCATGGTGAGGACGTAGGTGAAACCCCGCGAGGGGGGCAGAGGTCCCACCAGGTCCACGTGGACGTGGTCAAACCGGCGTTCCGGCACCGTGAACGGGGCCAACGGGGCCTGGGTGTGCCGGTGCACCTTGGCGCGCTGGCACGCGAGGCACGTCCTGGCCCAGCCGCGGACGGCCTTCCGGAGGCCGTGCCAGACGAACTTGTCGGCGATCAGCCTTTGGGAGGCCCTCGCGCCCGGGTGGGACAGGCCGTGGATGGCGTCAAACACCTGGCGCTGCCAGCCCGCGGGCACAATGGGGTGAGTACGCCCGAGGGAGACGTCGCACAAGAGGGCCGTGCCCGCGCCGTCGAACGGCACCTCGGTGACGCGGAGGCCCGTGACGGCGGTCCGCAAGGCCTGGACGTCGGGGTCAGCGGCCTGGTCCGCTGCCATCCGGGCATAGTCGATGCCGAGGTGGACTGCGTGGGCGACGGCCCGGGAAAGGCAATCCGCCACCGGGTTGTCCTTCCCCGCGACTTGCTGGATGTCCGTCGTGTACTCGGACACGGCCGAGAGGTGACGCTGCTGCCGGGCCGACCATGGCTCGGTGACCTTGCCCATCGCGAAGATCAGCGGCTTGTGGTCGACGAAGGCAGTGAACGCCCGGCCCTCGAGCAGATGGCGGAAGTGCCTGACCGCCAAGTGAAGTCCGAGCAACTCGCGGTCAAAGGTACTGTAACGGCGTTCGGGCGGGCGAAGCTGCCGGCTAAAGAACGCCAGCGGTTGCCAAGCTCCACGCACCCATTGCTCGTGCACCGCGCCCACCGCGTAGTCCGAGGCATCGGTGGTGAGGGCGATCGGTGCATCGGGCGCCGGGTGCGCGAGCATGGTGGCGTTAGCCAAGGCGAGCTTCGCGCCCGTGAACGCCGTGTCCATCTGCTCGGTCCAGGTAACGTCGCCTTTGCCCGGCTTACCTCGGAGAGCTTCGTGCAGGGGGCGCAGGAGCTGGGCGATACGGGGCAGGAACCGATGGTAAAAGTTCACCATGCCCAGGAACTCCTGCAGCCCTCTGATCGTGCGGGGGCGCGGAAACCCCTTCACCGCCTCCACCTTGGCCGGCAGGGGGACGGCGCCGTGCCTGGTGACACGGTGCCCCAGAAAATCGATTGTGGCGGCGCCGAACCGGCACTTTGCGGGGTTCACAATCAGGCCATGCTGGCCCAGGCGTTCGAAGAGCGTGCGGAGGTGGCGTAGGTGCTCTTCGCGGGACGCGCTGGCGACGAGGATATCGTCCAGGTAGACGTAGACAAAATCCAAGTCGCGCAGGACGCTGTCCATCAGTCGCTGGAACGCCTGAGCCGCATTCTTCAGACCGAAGGGCATGCGCAGGAACTCGAAGAGTCCGAATGGCGTGATGACCGCCGTCTTCGGGACGTCCTCCGGCCTGACGGGGACCTGATGGTAGCCGCGTATGAGGTCCACCTTCGAGAAGAAGGACCTGCCCGCCAAACGGGCGGAAAAGTCCTGAATGTGGGGGACGGGGTAGCGGTCGGGAGTCGTGGCATCATTGAGACGGCGATAGTCCCCGCACGGTCGCCATCCTCCGCCGGGCTTCGGCACGATGTGCAGCGGCGACGCCCAAGCGCTCTCTGAGCGCCGAACGATGCCGAGTCGCTCCAGGGTAGCGAACTCCGCTTTTGCCACCGCCAGCTTCGTCGGCTCGAGGCGGCGTGCCCGGGCGTAGACCGGTGGCCCGACGGTGGGGATGTGATGGGCCACCCCGTGCTTGACGGCCCCCGCCGAGAAGGTGGGCCGCGTGAGGGCCGGGAAGCCGGCGAGGAGGCGGGTGAATGCGTCCGCTGCCGGAAGCGTACAGACCAACGTGGCCGGAACCGAATCGTTCGGCAAGCCGCTTGGCAAGCCGCTCGTTGAGCTGGGCAACGCACACGCGAGCGAGCTGAACGTCTCGGCCTGGACAAGCCGTCTGCGCTTGACGTCGACCAGGAGCCCATTAGCGCACAGGAAGTCCGCGCCAAGCAGTGCCATGGGCACGTCGGCGGTGACGAACGTCCATCGGAAAACCTGCCCTCCAAACCGCAGAGAGAGGCAGCGTTTTCCGTACGTACGGATGGGCGTCCCGTTCGCGGCAAGCAGCGCGGGGCCCCCACCCGCGGCGTGCTTGTCTGACGTGCCGGCGGGAATGACACTCACCTGCGCTCCCGTGTCGCACAGGTAACGGCGCCCGGAGAAGGTGTCCGTTATGAACAGCAGGCTGCTCGAACGGCCGGCGCTCATCGCCACAATTGAGCGCCGGCCCGGGCATTTCCCGACCCGGTGAAGGAGCACGGCGGATGACACCGCCGAGCTTCGTGGCCGAACTTGGCGTGGAACCAGCACCAGGTGGTGGAGCTGGAGGAGCGCGGCTGGCTCCGCCAGGCCGGTGGAGTCGACGGGTTTCCCCGCGGTGGCGGTTTTCGCCGCGGCGGTGGGCGGGGCGTGGCGGCGTTCACGAGGTGCGTATCAGCATGCTGCTGAACTTCAGCGTGCTGTAGAAGATGATGCTGTGGAACATCAGCGTCGAAGGCCGTGACGGCCACGCCAACGCTCGCCCGCGTGTCCGAAGCGGCGAAGTACTTGTCCGCCTCGGCCGCCAATGCTCGGGGTTCCGTTAGCCCGGTCCCGGCCAACGCGAGGCGAACCTGCGCTGGAAGTTGGCGACGGAAAAGCGCCCGGAATAGCGAACCGGGGGCTTCGTCGCCCAACAGTGACAGCATATGGTCCATTCGGACCGACGGGCGCGTCTCACCGAGCTCGGGGAGATCCAGGAGGCGGTCGGCCCGTGCGTCGTCCGTGAGGCTGAACGTGGCTAGGAGTAGCCGCTTGAGTGCCTCGTACTTGTGGCCGTCCGGTGGGTGGCGAAGGACGGACACAACTCGAGCGGCCGTGCCGGGCCCGAGGGAGGCGACGACGTGGCAGTAGCGCGTGTCATCGCCGGTGAGGTGCCGAAGCTGAAATTGGGCTTCGGCCTGGACGAACCAGACTTCGGCCTGAGCCTCCCAAAATTCCGGAAGTTTGACGAAGGCGGCCATGGCGATGGCGTCGCGTGTGGAAGGATCGCTCCGGCAGATCCAACGTCGAGGGTCACCAGTAAAGCGCGGCGTTACGCGCGCTGCTTGTGAGCAAGGAGGAAGCGGACAAGCGGTAACATATAAACGTCTTTATTGTAAGACTACACTGTAACACTGAACTCCTCCGGGCTGGTCGCCCGGTGTATATCATGAGGCCACGCCTACCCCTCGGGCGTGGCCACCGCCCACTTGGTGCGTGGAATGATGTCACCACGCCAGTGGGCTTTTGTGTCCGCCACAATATCATAATAAGTAATCAGAAGTAAAAAAAATGCCCGGGCCTCCCAGGACTGCATTGGTGTAGGATTTTTGACAATGTTGTGGACATATACATTCTAAATAAAAGGATCAGTGAATCATATTTTTTTGAGCAAATACTCCTCCATGAGCCTCAACTTTTTGAAGAAAAAAAAGTTGAAAACCCCCCAATTTTTTTTTTTTTCCAAAAAAAAAAAGGGAGTCATTACTTGTATGGGATTCTTCCAACTAATAGGATCAATGATTCACATTTCCTGAACAAATACACATCCATGAGCATCTACTTGGATTGAAAAAGGATATTATAGAAAAAAAATCTATAAAAAAATAAAGAATAAAAAAACTACACGAATACATCCGTTGGGCCTCCAAGGCCCAATGGCTGCGTTTATGTAGGATTTTTGACGCCTGCATCTAAGATCTCAAACACCCTCACAATGCCCTCGGTCCGGGGATCCCAAACCGCGCCTTTTCAATCTACCAGAGAAATGGGGATCACATGGTCTTCTTCTTCTTTTAAGTTTATGGCGTTTTCAGAGCCGCGATACTCTATACACGCCACGTGCCTGGACATATAGGATCAAATGGATGGTCATGTGTACCGGATACACTTTACCGACTGAGTCAAAAGCACCCTGAACTCGGCCAATCGTTTTAAAATGAAATGAAAGTAAGGGGACTAACAATATAAAGTCCCCAGTATTTTGTTTTTTTTGCTTCAGCTGAGGTGTTTGTGTTCGTGGCGTATATAGAGCCTCGCTGCTCTGAAAGACCCACTAAAAATAAAGATGAAGAAGATTCTCTGGGCCTCCAAAACTTTTTGTTGTACCTTTTCGTTGTGCCCTCGAATATTTTTGTTTACTATTCCCCGTGTCCGCAACAGTTTGCTTTCGTTTTTCTCCGTTTCCAGGAAGGTTTTTGTTCATTTACAGGAAATCTCTCGGGCTCATAACCCTCATTCTGCAGCTGAATAGCCTGAATGGCGTTCGTCGGGGAGACGCACTCAGACGGTTTTGTCTCTGTTCCTCTTACGGAACAATCTTTTTGTCTGAGGTGTTATCGTCATTGAAGTTGTTTTTCAAAAGAAACCTTCGTTCGTCGTTGTTTTTTTTTCATTTGACTACTGCTGTCAGCCGCTCGAGACCCTAACATTACAACAACAGATAGCGACAACGTCACGTGTACGAGAATGACCAATCAGGGCAAGAAGGCCCACAGGCCCGCATGGCGGAGGAGCTGGAAAAGCGTTCCTGGTGAGGTGTTTGCGGCTCGTTCGAGCGGTGTGGGCCTGGCGATGGTGGCCATGAAGATCGAGGAGCAGGTGCGGACTTGTTCACCCGATATCGGGTTCATCGTTGCATCGTCATGAGCTCGTGATTGTTGCGATGTGCTGCTAATTCATTAAGGCCCTTGCTTGTTTAGGGCGAAACAGCATCGCCGGCAGGAACACTATTTGCTTTGCTTTGCTCGCGGTGTGCGCGATCGTATGTCAGGTACGCAGCGGTGCACCTGCCCGCTGGTCACCTGGGAGAACGCTTGTTTTCTCCCTGTCCCGCGTTCCGGGTGGTTCGGCGGTCCCGGTTACACTTCCGTTTTGAGTTATTGTTTTATTTCTATACAAAAACGAACGACGTGGAAGAGTTAGATGTACGAGTCTGGATCCATTCTTGTTGATGCTTCGGCTCGTGCACTTCGGGCTTGACCTGGAATCGACCAACCTATGCTATGGTGATGTCCGGGCCGGAATGTTCCTGCATCGTCCTGGGACCCATGGACATCGCACTTTAATGTTGACATGGTGATGGTATCCATGCTCATTGCACATTCCAACGTTGACCTCGTATCCATGGACATCCGCACATTCCACAGTTGACCTGGGATACATGGACATCCGCACATTCCACTGTTTACTAGGCATCCGTGGACATCCGCACATTCCACTGTTTACTAGGCATCCGTGGACATCCGCACATTCCACTGTTTACTAGGCATCCGTGGAAATCCGCACATTCCACTGTTTACTAGGCATCCATGGACATCCGCACATTCCACTGTTTACTAGGCATCCATGGACATCCGCACATTCCACTGTTTACTAGGCATCCATGGACATCTGCACATTCCACTGTTTACTAGGCATCCATGGACATCCGCACATTCCACTGTTTACTAGGCATCCGTGGACATCCGCACATTCCACTGTTTACTAGGCATCCGTGGACATCCGCACATTCCACTGTTTACTAGGCATCCATGGACATCCGCACATTCCACCGTTGACCTGGGATACATGGACGTCCGCACATTCCACTGTTTACTAGGCATCCATGGACATCCGCACATTCCAACGTTGACCTCGTATCCATGGACGTCCGCACATTCAACCGTTGACCTGGGATACATGGACATCCGCACATTCCACAGTTGACCTGGGATACATGGACATCCGCACATTCCACAGTTGACCTGGGATACGTGGACATCCGCACATTCCACAGTTGACTTGGGATACATGGACATCCGCACATTCCACTGTTTACTAGGCATCCATGGACATCCGCACATTCCACTGTTTACTAGGCATCCATGGACATCTGCACATTCCACTGTTTACTAGGCATCCATGGACATCCGCACATTCCACTGTTTACTAGGCATCCATGGACATCTGCACATTCCACCGTTGACCTGGGATACATGGACATCCGCACATTCCACCGTTTCGCATCCATGGACATCCACACATTCCACCGTTGACCTGGGATACATGGACATCCGCACATTCCACCGTTGACCTGGGATACATGGACATCCGCACATTCCACAGTTGACTTGGAATACATGGACATCCGCACATTCCACTGTTTACTAGGCATCCATGGACATCCGCACATTCCACTGTTTGCTAGGCATCCATGGACATCCGCACATTCCACTGTTTACTAGGCATCCATGGACATCCGCGCACTCCACTGTTTACTAGGCATCCATGGATATCCGCACATTCCACCGTTGACCTGGGATACATGGACATCTGCACATTCCACCGTTTCGCATCCATGGACATCCGCACATTCCGCCGTTGACCTGGGATACATGGGCATCCGCACATTCCACCGTTGACCTGGGATACATGGGCATCCGCACATTCCACCGTTGACCTGGGATACATGGACATCCGCACATTCCACCGTTGACCTGGGATACATGGGCATCCGCACATTCCACCGTTGACCTGGGATACATGGGCATCCGCACATTCCACCGTTGACCTGGGATACATGGACATCCACACATTCCACCGTTGACCTGGGATACATGGGCATCCGCACATTCCACCGTTGACCTGGGATACATGGACATCCGCACATTCCACAGTTGACCTGGGATACATGGGCATCCGCACATTCCACAGTTTATTTGGGGCACATGGGCATCCGCTCATTCCACCATTTACCTGCGATCTATGGGTGTCACACATTCCACCGTTTACTTGCCATCCATGGACATTGCACATTCCACTGGTATCCATGGCCATCACACATTCCACCGTTGACCTGGGATACATGGGCATCCGCACATTCCACCGTTGACCTGGGATACATGGACATCCGCACATTCCACCGTTGACCTGGGATACATGGGCATCCGCACATTCCACCGTTGACCTGGGATACATGGACATCCGCACATTCCACAGTTGACTTGGGATACATGGACATCCGCACATTCCACTGTTTACTAGGCATCCACGTACATCCGCACATTCCACTGTTTACTAGGCATCCACGGACATCCGCACATTCCACTGTTTACTAGGCATCCATGGACATCCGCACATTCCACTGTTTACTAGGCATCCATGGACATCCGCACATTCCACCGTTGACCTGGGATACATGGACATCCGCACATTCCACCGTTTCGCATCCATGGACATCCGCACATTCCACCGTTGACCTGGGATACATGGACATTCGCACATTCCACCGTTGACCTGGGATACATGGACATCCGCACATTCCACCGTTGACCTGGGATACATGGACATCCGCACATTCCACAGTTGACTTGGGATACATGGACATCTGCACATTCCACTGTTTACTAGGCATCCATGGACATCCGCACATTCCACTGTTTACTAGGCATCCATGGACATCCGCACATTCCACTGTTTACTAGGCATCCATGGACATCTGCACATTCCACTGTTTACTAGGCATCCATGGACATCCGCACATTCCACTGTTTACTAGGCATCCACGGACATCCGCACATTCCACTGTTTACTAGGCATCCATGGACATCCGCACATTCCACTGTTTACTAGGCATCCATGGACATCCGCACATTCCACCGTTGACCTGGGATACATGGACATCCGCACATTCCACCGTTTCGCATCCATGGACATCCGCACATTCCACCGTTGACCTGGGATACATGGACATCCGCACATTCCACAGTTGACTTGGGATACATGGACATCCGCACATTCCACTGTTTACTAGGCATCCATGGACATCCGCACATTCCACTGTTTACTAGGTATCCATGGACATCCGCACATTCCACTGTTTACTAGGCATCCATGGACATCCGCACATTCCACTGTTTACTAGGCATCCATGGACATCCGCACATTCCACCGTTGACCTGGGATACATGGACATCCGCACATTCCACTGTTTACTATGTATCCATGGACATCCGCACATTCCACTGTTTACTAGGCATCCATGGACACCCGCACATTCCACAGTTGACCTGGGATACATGGACATCCGCACATTCCACCGTTGACCTGGGATACATGGGCATCCGCACATTCCACCGTTGACCTGGGATACATGGACATCCGCACATTCCACAGTTGACCTGGGATACATGGACATCCGCACATTCCACAGTTGACTTGGGATACATGGACATCCGCACATTCCACAGTTGACCTGGGATACATGGACATCTGCACATTCCACAGTTGACTTGGGATACATGGACATCCGCACATTCCACTGTTTACTAGGCATCCACGGACATCCGCACATTCCACTGTTTACGAGGCATCCACGGACATCCGCACATTCCACTGTTTACTAGGCATCCATGGACATCCGCACATTCCACTGTTTACTAGGCATCCATGGACATCCGCACATTCCACCGTTGACCTGGGATACATGGACATCCACACATTCCACCGTTTCGCATCCATGGACATCCGCACATTCCACCGTTGACCTGGGATACATGGACATCCGCACATTCCACCGTTTCGCATCCATGGACATCCGCACATTCCACCGTTGACCTGGGATACATGGACATCTGCACATTCCACCGTTGACCTGGGATACATGGACATCCGCACATTCCACTGTTTACTAGGCATCCATGGACATCCGCACATTCCACTGTTTGGTAGGCATCCATGGACATCCGCACATTCCACCGTTGACCTGGGATACATGGACATCCGCACATTCCACCGTTGACCTGGGATACATGGACATCCGCACATTCCACAGTTGACTTGGGATACATGGACATCTGCACATTCCACTGTTTACTAGGCATCCATGGACATCCGCACATTCCACTGTTTGGTAGGCATCCATGGACATCCGCACATTCCACTGTTTACTCGGCATCCATGGACATCCGCACATTCCACTGTTTACTAGGCATTTATGGACATCCGCACATTCCACCGTTGACCTGGGATACATGGACATCTGCACATTCCACCGTTTCGCATCCATGGACATCCGCACATTCCGCCGTTGACCTGGGATACATGGGCATCCGCACATTCCACCGTTGACCTGGGATACATGGGCATCCGCACATTCCACCGTTGACCTGGGATACATGGACATCCGCACATTCCACCGTTGACTTGGGATACATGGGCATCCGCACATTCCACCGTTGACCTGGGATACATGGGCATCCGCACATTCCACCGTTGACCTGGGATACATGGACATCCGCACATTCCACAGTTGACCTGGGATACATGGGCATCCGCACATTCCACAGTTTATTTGGGACACATGGGCATCCGCTCATTCCACCATTTACCTGCGATCTATGGGTGTCACACATTCCACCGTTTACTTGCCATCCATGGACATTGCACATTCCACTGGTATCCATGGACATCACACATTCCACCGTTGACCTGGGATACATGGGCATCCGCACATTCCACCGTTGACCTGGGATACATGGACATCCGCACATTCCACAGTTGACCTGGGATACATGGACATCCGCACATTCCACAGTTGACTTGGGATACATGGACATCTGCACATTCCACAGTTGACTTGGGATACATGGACATCCGCACATTCCACTGTTTACTAGGCATCCACGGACATCCGCACATTCCACTGTTTACTAGGCATCCACGGACATCCGCACATTCCACTGTTTACTAGGCATCCATGGACATCCGCACATTCCACTGTTTACTAGGCATCCATGGACATCCGCACATTCCACCGTTGACCTGGGATACATGGACATCCGCACATTCCACCGTTTCGCATCCATGGACATCCGCACATTCCACCGTTGACCTGGGATACATGGACATCCGCACATTCCACAGTTGACTTGGGATACATGGACATCCGCACATTCCACTGTTTACTAGGCATCCATGGACATCCGCACATTCCACTGTTTACTAGGTATCCATGGACATCCGCACATTCCACTGTTTACTAGGCATCCATGGACATCCGCACATTCCACTGTTTACTAGGCATCCATGGACATCCGCACATTCCACCGTTGACCTGGGATACATGGACATCCGCACATTCCACTGTTTACTATGTATCCATGGACATCCGCACATTCCACTGTTTACTAGGCATCCATGGACACCCGCACATTCCACAGTTGACCTGGGATACATGGACATCCGCACATTCCACCGTTGACCTGGGATACATGGGCATCCGCACATTCCACCGTTGACCTGGGATACATGGACATCCGCACATTCCACAGTTGACCTGGGATACATGGACATCCGCACATTCCACAGTTGACTTGGGATACATGGACATCCGCACATTCCACAGTTGACCTGGGATACATGGACATCTGCACATTCCACAGTTGACTTGGGATACATGGACATCCGCACATTCCACTGTTTACTAGGCATCCACGGACATCCGCACATTCCACTGTTTACGAGGCATCCACGGACATCCGCACATTCCACTGTTTACTAGGCATCCATGGACATCCGCACATTCCACTGTTTACTAGGCATCCATGGACATCCGCACATTCCACCGTTGACCTGGGATACATGGACATCCACACATTCCACCGTTTCGCATCCATGGACATCCGCACATTCCACCGTTGACCTGGGATACATGGACATCCGCACATTCCACAGTTGACTTGGGATACATGGACATCCGCACATTCCACTGTTTACTAGGCATCCATGGACATCCGCACATTCCACTGTTTACTAGGTATCCATGGACATCCGCACATTCCACTGTTTACTAGGCATCCATGGACATCCGCACATTCCACTGTTTACTAGGCATCCATGGACATCCGCACATTCCACCGTTGACCTGGGATACATGGACATCCGCACATTCCACTGTTTACTAGGCATCCATGGACATCCGCACATTCCACTGTTTACTAGGTATCCATGGACATCCGCACATTCCACTGTTTACTAGGCATCCATGGACATCCGCACATTCCACTGTTTACTAGGCATCCATGGACATCCGCACATTCCACCGTTGACCTGGGATACATGGACATCCGCACATTCCACAGTTGACCTGGGATACATGGGCATCCGCACATTCCACTGTTTACTAGGCATCCATGGACATCCGCACATTCCACTGTTTACTAGGCATCCATGGACATCCGCACATTCCACTGTTTACTAGGCATCCATGGACATCCGCACATTCCACCGTTGACCTGGGATACATGGACATCCGCACATTCCACCTTTGACCTGGGATACATGGACATCCGCACATTCCACCGTTGACCTGGGATACATGGGCATCCGCACATTCCACCGTTGACCTGGGATACATGGGCATCCGCACATTCCACCGTTGACCTGGGATACATGGGCATCCGCACATTCCACCGTTGACCTGGGATACATGGACATCCGCACATTCCACAGTTGACCTGGGATACATGGACATCCGCACATTCCACAGTTGACTTGGGATACATGGACATCCGCACATTCCACAGTTGACCTGGGATACATGGACATCTGCACATTCCACAGTTGACTTGGGATACATGGACATCCGCACATTCCACTGTTTACTAGGCATCCACGGACATCCGCACATTCCACTGTTTACTAGGCATCCACGGACATCCGCACATTCCACTGTTTACTAGGCATCCATGGACATCCGCACATTCCACTGTTTACTAGGCATCCATGGACATCCGCACATTCCACCGTTGACCTGGGATACATGGACATCCGCACATTCCACCGTTTCGCATCCATGGACATCCGCACATTCCACCGTTGACCTGGGATACATGGACATCCGCACATTCCACCGTTGACCTGGGATACATGGACATCCGCACATTCCACTGTTTACTAGGCATCCATGGACATCCGCACATTCCACTGTTTACTAGGCATCCATGGACATCCGCACATTCCACCGTTGACCTGGGATACATGGACATCCGCACATTCCACTGTTTACTAGGTATCCATGGACATCCGCACATTCCACTGTTTACTAGGCATCCATGGACATCCGCACATTCCACAGTTGACCTGGGATACATGGACATCCGCACATTCCACTGTTTACTAGGTATCCATGGACATCCGCACATTCCACTGTTTACTAGGCATCCATGGACATCCGCACATTCCACTGTTTACTAGGTATCCATGGACATCCGCACATTCCACTGTTTACTAGGCATCCATGGACATCCGCACATTCCACTGTTTACTAGGCATCCATGGACATCCGCACATTCCACCGTTGACCTGGGATACATGGACATCCGCACATTCCACCGTTTCGCATCCATGGACATCCGCACATTCCACCGTTGACCTGGGATACATGGACATCCGCACATTCCACCGTTGACCTGGGATACATGGACATCCGCACATTCCACAGTTGACCTGGGATACATGGGCATCCGCACATTCCACTGTTTACTAGGTATCCATGGACATCCGCACATTCCACAGTTGACCTGGGATACATGGGCATCCGCACATTCCACTGTTTACTAGGTATCCATGGACATCCGCACATTCCACTGTTTACTAGGCATCCATGGACATCCGCACATTCCACTGTTTACTAGGCATCCATGGACATCCGCACATTCCACCGTTGACCTGGGATACATGGACATCCGCACATTCCACCTTTGACCTGGGATACATGGACATCCGCACATTCCACCGTTGACCTGGGATACATGGACATCCGCACATTCCACCGTTGACCTGGGATACATGGGCATCCGCACATTCCACCGTTGACCTGGGATACATGGACATCCGCACATTCCACCTTTGACCTGGGATACATGGACATCCGCACATTCCACAGTTGACCTGGGATACATGGGCATCCGCACATTCCACTGTTTACTAGGTATCCATGGACATCCGCACATTCCACAGTTGACCTGGGATACATGGGCATCCGCACATTCCACTGTTTACTAGGTATCCATGGACATCCGCACATTCCACTGTTTACTAGGCATCCATGGACATCCGCACATTCCACTGTTTACTAGGCATCCATGGACATCCGCACATTCCACTGTTTACTAGGCATCCATGGACATCCGCACATTCCACTGTTTACTAGGCATCCACGGACATCCGCACATTCCACTGTTTACGAGGCATCCACGGACATCCGCACATTCCACTGTTTACTAGGCATCCATGGACATCCGCACATTCCACTGTTTACTAGGCATCCATGGACATCCGCACATTCCACCGTTGACCTGGGATACATGGACATCCACACATTCCACCGTTTCGCATCCATGGACATCCGCACATTCCACCGTTGACCTGGGATACATGGACATCCGCACATTCCACAGTTGACTTGGGATACATGGACATCCGCACATTCCACTGTTTACTAGGCATCCATGGACATCCGCACATTCCACTGTTTACTAGGTATCCATGGACATCCGCACATTCCACTGTTTACTAGGCATCCATGGACATCCGCACATTCCACTGTTTACTAGGCATCCATGGACATCCGCACATTCCACCGTTGACCTGGGATACATGGACATCCGCACATTCCACTGTTTACTAGGCATCCATGGACATCCGCACATTCCACTGTTTACTAGGTATCCATGGACATCCGCACATTCCACTGTTTACTAGGCATCCATGGACATCCGCACATTCCACTGTTTACTAGGCATCCATGGACATCCGCACATTCCACCGTTGACCTGGGATACATGGACATCCGCACATTCCACAGTTGACCTGGGATACATGGGCATCCGCACATTCCACTGTTTACTAGGCATCCATGGACATCCGCACATTCCACTGTTTACTAGGCATCCATGGACATCCGCACATTCCACTGTTTACTAGGCATCCATGGACATCCGCACATTCCACCGTTGACCTGGGATACATGGACATCCGCACATTCCACCTTTGACCTGGGATACATGGACATCCGCACATTCCACCGTTGACCTGGGATACATGGGCATCCGCACATTCCACCGTTGACCTGGGATACATGGGCATCCGCACATTCCACCGTTGACCTGGGATACATGGGCATCCGCACATTCCACCGTTGACCTGGGATACATGGACATCCGCACATTCCACAGTTGACCTGGGATACATGGACATCCGCACATTCCACAGTTGACTTGGGATACATGGACATCCGCACATTCCACAGTTGACCTGGGATACATGGACATCTGCACATTCCACAGTTGACTTGGGATACATGGACATCCGCACATTCCACTGTTTACTAGGCATCCACGGACATCCGCACATTCCACTGTTTACTAGGCATCCACGGACATCCGCACATTCCACTGTTTACTAGGCATCCATGGACATCCGCACATTCCACTGTTTACTAGGCATCCATGGACATCCGCACATTCCACCGTTGACCTGGGATACATGGACATCCGCACATTCCACCGTTTCGCATCCATGGACATCCGCACATTCCACCGTTGACCTGGGATACATGGACATCCGCACATTCCACCGTTGACCTGGGATACATGGACATCCGCACATTCCACTGTTTACTAGGCATCCATGGACATCCGCACATTCCACTGTTTACTAGGCATCCATGGACATCCGCACATTCCACCGTTGACCTGGGATACATGGACATCCGCACATTCCACTGTTTACTAGGTATCCATGGACATCCGCACATTCCACTGTTTACTAGGCATCCATGGACATCCGCACATTCCACAGTTGACCTGGGATACATGGACATCCGCACATTCCACTGTTTACTAGGTATCCATGGACATCCGCACATTCCACTGTTTACTAGGCATCCATGGACATCCGCACATTCCACTGTTTACTAGGTATCCATGGACATCCGCACATTCCACTGTTTACTAGGCATCCATGGACATCCGCACATTCCACTGTTTACTAGGCATCCATGGACATCCGCACATTCCACCGTTGACCTGGGATACATGGACATCCGCACATTCCACCGTTTCGCATCCATGGACATCCGCACATTCCACCGTTGACCTGGGATACATGGACATCCGCACATTCCACCGTTGACCTGGGATACATGGACATCCGCACATTCCACAGTTGACCTGGGATACATGGGCATCCGCACATTCCACTGTTTACTAGGTATCCATGGACATCCGCACATTCCACAGTTGACCTGGGATACATGGGCATCCGCACATTCCACTGTTTACTAGGTATCCATGGACATCCGCACATTCCACTGTTTACTAGGCATCCATGGACATCCGCACATTCCACTGTTTACTAGGCATCCATGGACATCCGCACATTCCACCGTTGACCTGGGATACATGGACATCCGCACATTCCACCTTTGACCTGGGATACATGGACATCCGCACATTCCACCGTTGACCTGGGATACATGGACATCCGCACATTCCACCGTTGACCTGGGATACATGGGCATCCGCACATTCCACCGTTGACCTGGGATACATGGACATCCGCACATTCCACCTTTGACCTGGGATACATGGACATCCGCACATTCCACAGTTGACCTGGGATACATGGGCATCCGCACATTCCACTGTTTACTAGGTATCCATGGACATCCGCACATTCCACAGTTGACCTGGGATACATGGGCATCCGCACATTCCACTGTTTACTAGGTATCCATGGACATCCGCACATTCCACTGTTTACTAGGCATCCATGGACATCCGCACATTCCACTGTTTACTAGGCATCCATGGACATCCGCACATTCCACTGTTTACTAGGCATCCATGGACATCCGCACATTCCACTGTTTACTAGGCATCCATGGACATCCGCACATTCCACCTTTGACCTGGGATACATGGACATCCGCACATTCCACCGTTGACCTGGGATACATGGACATCCGCACATTCCACCGTTGACCTGGGATACATGGGCATCCGCACATTCCACCGTTGACCTGGGATACATGGACATCCGCACATTCCACCTTTGACCTGGGATACATGGACATCCGCACATTCCACCGTTGACCTGGGATACATGGGCATCCGCACATTCCACCGTTGACCTGGGATACATGGGCATCCGCACATTCCACCGTTGACCTGGGATACATGGGCATCCGCACATTCCACCGTTGACCTGGGATACATGGGCATCCGCACATTCCACCGTTGACCTGGGATACATGGGCATCCGCACATTCCACCGTTGATCTGGGATACATGGGCATCCGCACATTCCACTGGTATCCATGGACATCACACATTCCACCATTGACCTGGGATACATCTCGAGTGTAGATAACCATGAAAAGTTTTCTTTTGTTTATAAAAATGTTATTTTGCAAATAATTGCCGTGAATGTTAGACTCCATTAAGTATCCTTGCCTCAAGTTTTCTTCAAAGAAAAGAATCTGCGGAAGTGATTCCTTGTACATGCTGTGGTCGAAATGACCCCTTTCCCCCAAAGACCCCTCATGTTGTGCCATGAAGTGAGCATGATGCGTGCTGCGGAGATATTGGGCACAGATGAGTGTTCCTGCCTCTATGGTTCAAGTGACCAGAGTTGATGTGAAGCTTAATTGCCTCTGGTTGTTTCCGACTGATCGTTTAGTTCCCTCTGCTATTCAGTACAAAAGGTGCATCTGATATTGGAGAGAATTTGAATGTTGAGCCTGGGGTGTTCTTTCATGAGCTGGCTCACCAGGCCTGACGTGACGTGTACCTGTAATTCGTTCAGAATGCCTGTGATAACTCACCTACTTTATCGCTTACCAATGATCATTTCTGATCGATGGGTCCTCGGGCTCGATGACTTTCCAATGGATGACGCACACAATATTCCTCGTCGTCCTTGCGAAACACCATGATGGCATTTTATAGCTGGGCCGAGATTCAAACTCAGGCCAAACAGCGCAGGGGGAGTCTGCGTAGCCCTAAACGATCCTACCAGCCCATTAGCCTAATACCTAATTTGTACCAATCAGGCGATTTCTGGTGTGTAATATTATTTTTACTCGTATAAAGCCCATCAAAAATGACGGGTTGGAACAGTTTATTTGACAGTGCAGCCGTGTGAGCGTGCCAAAGTCTGAAGCCTGGGCCTAGTGTCAGGTATGCTTGTATCTTCTTTATTTATTAACTATCTTACAGACGAAAATGGACACTCGCTTTACTCTGCGCGCTTTGCACGTCACGGTCAGCGAATGTCACCTCCCTGTGCCTTGTATTTATTGTGATAAAAAAAACCCGCTTCCGTACACCAACCGTGATGCTCGGTTTGCAAGCCACCGTCTGTAATTCCAATGTAAGAGACATAATTACTCTTATTTTGGGTCTTCGGAGTCCTCAGGGTCTTTTGGGTCCTCAAACTCTTTTACATCCTTGGGATACTTAGGGTCTTTTGTGTCCTCTGGGTCATTTGAGTTCTTTGGGTCCTCTGGATCTTTGGGGTCCTCGTGTCTTTTTGGTCATCTGGGTCTTTGGGGTTATTTGGGTTTTTGGGGTCCACTGGGTCCTCAGGGTCTTTAAGGGTCTTTTTGGTGTTTTGGATTGATATCCTACAGACATAAATGAACACTCGGTTTACTCTGCGCACTTTGCACATCACTCTCAGAGAATTTCACCTCCCTACGCCGTGTATTTGTTGTAATTAAAAACAAAGCCACTTCGTACACCGACCTTGAGACTCTGTTTTCAAGCCACCGTCTACAGTTCCAATGTAAGATACATAATTACTCTTCTTTTGGGTCTTCAGAGTCCTAAGGGTCTTTTGGGTCCTCTGGTTTATGTAGGTATTTTTGGTGCTCAAGCTCTTTTCCATCCTTGGGATCTTCTGGTTCATTTGTGTCTTTGGGGTCTTTTAGATCATTTGAGTCTTTTGGGTCCTCTGCATCTTTTGGGTCCTGAGGTCTTTTCAGGCATCTAAGTCTTTGGGGTATTTTGGGTATTTCGTTTCCACTGGGTCCTCATGGTCTTTAAGGGTCTTTGGGGGTATTTTGGGTTTTCAGAAACCTTTTGGTCTCCTGGGTCTTTTTGATTTTTTTTTGGTCTTTGGGGTGTTTTGTGTCCTTAAGGGTCTTTGGCATATTTTTGGTCACTGGGGTCTTCATGGTCTTTTGGGTCTTTGATGTATTTTGAGTCTTTTTGTTATTTGGGTCTTCGGGGTCTTTTCGGTCTTCTGGGTATTTAAGGGTCTTTGGGATCTTTGGATCTTCAGGGTCTTTTGGGTCTTCAGGGTATTTGGGTTATTTTGGGTCTTTGGGGTCTTTTGGATCTTTTAGGGTCTTGGGGTCTTTTCAGTGTTTTGGGTCTCCAGGGTCTTTATTGGTCTTAAGGGTCTTGGGGTCTTTTCAGTGTTTTGGGTCATCGGTGTCTTTGTGGGTCTTTGGAGAATTTTGAGTCTTCAGGGCCTTTTGGGTTTTTGTTGTCTTTTGGATGTTTAAGGGTCTTGCGTTCTTTTGGATATTTTGGGTCTTTTGGATTTTTAAGGGCCTTTGGGATCTTTTGGGTCTTTGATGAATTTTGGGTCTTTGGGGCTTTTGCTTTTTCTGGATATTTAAGGGTCTTTGGGGTCTTTTGGGTCTTCAGGGTATTTTGGATCTTCGTGGTCTATTGGGTCTTTCAGGGTATTTGGTGTATTTTGGGTCTTGGGGGGGGGGGTCTTTACAGTCTTTTGGGTCTTTAAGGGTCTTGGGGTCTTTACAGTCTTTTGGGTCTTTGGGGAATTTGTGGTCTTCAGTATCTTTTGGGTTATTTTGGTATTTTGGGTATTTAAGAGTCTTTGGTGTATTTTGGGTATTTAAGAGTCTTTAGGGTCTTTTGGGTATTTATGGGTCTTTGGGGTCTTTAACAGTCTTCAGGGTCATTTGAGTCTTTGGGGTATTTTGGGTGTGTGGGGTCCATTGTGTCTTCAAGGACCTTTCTGTCTTTTGGGTCTTTGGGGGAATTTTGGGTCTTGAGAGCCCTTGGGGTCTTCTGGGTCTTAGGGATATTTTGGGTATTCAGGGTATTTTGGATCTTCAGAGTACTTGGGGTCTTCTGGGTCTTCATGATATTTTGTGTGTTTAACAGTCTACAGGGTATTTTGGGTATATTGAGTCTTCAGGGTCTTCTGGGTCATTGAGGTATTTTGGGTCCTCAGAGTCTTTTGGGTCTTATAGTATTTTGGGTCTTTGGGGTCCATTCGGTACTTAGGGTCTTTTTAGTCTTCGGGGTATTTTGGGTCTTCAGGGTATTTTGGGTCTTTGGGGTATTTTGGGTCTATAACAGTCTTCAGGGTCTTTTGGGTCTTCAGGGTGTGTGGGGTCCATTGGGTCTTTTTGGTGTCTTGGATCTTTGGGATATTTTGGATCTTCAGAGTCCTTGGGGGGTCTTCTGAGTCCTTGGGGGGGGGGGGTCTTCTGAGTCCTTGGGGGGGGGGTCTTCTGATTTATTGGGGGGGGGGGGGTTTCTGGGTCCTTGGAGGGGGGTCTTCTGAGTCCTGGGGGGGGGGTCTTCTGAGTCCTGGGGGGGGGGGTCTTCTTAGTCCTTGGCAGGGGGGTCTTCTGAGTCCTTGAGGGGGGGGGGTCTTCTGAGTCCTTGGGGGGGGGGTCTTCTGAGTCCTTGGGGTCTTTTGGGTCCTCTTTGTCATTTGGGTCCTCTTTGTCATTTGGGTCCTCTTTGTCATTTGGGTACTTGGGGTTGTTTAGGTCTTTTGGGTCTTCTGGGTCTTCATGATCTTTTGTGTCTTTAACAGTCTAAAGGGTATTTTTGGTCTTTGGGTATTTTTGGTATTTTGGATGTTTGGGGTCCATTGGGTCTTCTGGGTCCTTGAGGTATTTTGGGTCCTCAGTCTTTTGGGTCTTTGGGGTCCATTGGGTATTTAGGGGCTTTTCAGTCTTTGGAGTCTTTTGGGTCTTCAGGGTATTTTGGGTCTTTGGGCTATTTTGGGTCTTTAACAGTCTTCAGGGTCTTTTGGGTCTTCAGGGTATTTTGGGCGTTTGGGGTCCATTGGGTCTTTTTGGTCTCTTGGATCTTTGGGATATTTTGGATCTTCAGAGTCATTGGGGGGTCTTCTGAGTCCTTGGGGGGGGGGGGGTCTTCTGAGTCCTTGGGGGGGGGGGGGGTCTTCTGAGTCCTTGGGGGGGGGGGTTCTGAGTCCTTGGGGGGGGGGGTCTTCTGAGTCCTTGGCGGGGGGGGGTCTTCTCAGTCCTTGGGGGTCATTTGGGTCCTCTTTGTCATTTGGGTCCTCTTTGTCATTTGGGTCCTCTTTGTCATTTGGGTCCTCTTTGTCATTTGGGTCCTCTTTGTCATTTGGGTCCTCTTTGTCATTTGGGGACTTGGGGTTGTTTGGGTCTTTTGGGTCTTCAGGGTCTTTTCAGTCTTTTAGGTCTTTTCAGTCTTTGGGGTCTTTACAGTCTTTTGGGGTCTTTTGGGTCCTTGGAGTCTTCTGGGTCCTTGGAGTCTTCTGGGTCTTCATGATATTTTGTGCCTTTAACAGTCTAAAGCAGTGGTTCTTAATGTTTTTAAAGGCGCCGAACCCTAACGAAACCCACCGAACACTCGCGGAACCCCTCAAATTTGACCAAAAAATTAAGAAGAATTGCATCTCAATGCGTTTTCTGTTCTTCTTTTCGGGAGGCGATCTGGGAAATGCGTGGTTTTGTTTTGGCAAGGGCCACCCTCGAATCATTTTCGCATGTGAAATGTGCTCCTGCGATCGGACGATCAGACCATAAGGTGGTCCATCTCTTACCTCCGTACAGACCATAAGGTAGTCCATCTCTTACCTGCGTACAGACCATAAGGCGGTCCATCTCTTACCTACGTACAGACCATAAGGTGGTCCATCTCTTGCCTACATACGGACCATAAGGTGGTCCATTTCTTGCCTACGTACAGACCATACTGTGGTCCATCTCTTACCTATGTACAGACCATAAGGCGGTCCATCTCTTACCTACGTACAGACCATAAGGTGGTCCATCTCTTGCCTACATACGGACCATAAGGTGGTCCATTTCTTGCCTACGTACAGACCATACTGTGGTCCATCTCTTACCTATGTACAGACCATAAGGTGGTCCATCTCTTACCTACGTACAGACCAAAGGTGAAACAAATGCCGGTTCCTTGCAAGACGGTTAAAACCAGAACGGCGGAGGATAACGAACGTTTGAGCGGCTGTTTCCTCTGCACAGACTGGGATGTATTTTTCGACTCTTGTGACGACCCTGATGAACTTACTGAGACGATCACAGATTATGTGAAGTTCTGTGAGGATCTAGAATCTAGATACTCGAGCATGTCCCATACCTGTAATTTGTGAACCTGATGTCGTGAGGTGTTTTAGGGCGTTTATTAAAAGGAAGGCTTGTGGTCCAGATGGCATCAAGTCTTCTATTCTGAAAGAGTTCTGTTTAGAACTTAGTAATGTTTTTACTCGAATGTTTCAGTTCCTTTTGGCTACTCATAATGTTTCTATTTGTTGGAAAAAGTCCATCATTATTCCCGTGCCAAAAAAGGTTCACCCAAGGCAGCTCAATGATTAATAGACCTGTTGCCCTTACCTCCATCTTGTGTAAATGTATGGAGAAATTGATGGTGAAGTTTATAACGTCAGATGTAACTCCTAAACTGGATCCTTTACAATTTGCATTCAAAGCAAGACGAGGTGTTGAAGATGCCTGGCTCAGTTTTCTTCATCCAATCACAAGTCACCTATGTCCGTGTGTTATTTGTTGATTTCTCGTCAGCCTTTAACACTATGCAGCCATTTACCCTTCTGAAAGTGTTGAGTGACCTGTGTCTGAACCCCCATATCGTACTCTGGGTGGAAAGTTTATTACGAGACCATCCTCAGCAGGTGAGGGTGAATGGTAGCTTGTCAAAGTTACCAATCTTGAATACTGGTGCTCCACAAGGCCGTGTATTGTCACCTCTACTGTTCAGTTTGTACACCAATGAATGTGTGGCTCTTAAAGAAGTTTGTAACTTTATTAAGTACTAGGGAGATACCCGTGCTATGCACGGGTGGGAGGCCAGAAGCAAACAGGCAATGCAGATACGGCAAATGCTAAAGCATGAAACCAATAAATTCCACATTCCTGTAGCACCTTCAGTCGCACATCAGACATGGACAGCAAGTTCGTGAAGGACTTCCATGAAAAACGTACCCGTTTGCAAACAAACGGGTACGTTCACGTATGGAAACATCGATCGTGGGTCCGTGGCGAATCTGCATATGGCGATCCGCAAAGTTCCCGTTTAGAAAGTAGAAACCATCACGGCACGTCGTCATTTACTTGAACTCGATATCTCTTTTTTCATTCCAAACAACATAACTCCAATCACAAATTAATCACAAAATAAACTTTTAACAACATTGTTAATGTTTCCTTCATTGTAAAAACTACCAAATCAACAGTTAAAAGGATTTTGAGCCAATAGGTGTTGCGGCCTTGGCAAGATCGATGGAGACAGCGATCTGTTAGCATATTCACCCATCAAATAGCTATGTGGAATTCTCTCATGTAGAGATTAAATGTCGTTTGAACTTTGGCCGAGGTCATTATTTACTTTTAATGATGTTTATATATGAATGATGTTTATATTGGTTTTGGGTCGTCCTTTCCGCATATCTTGTGGGATTGTAAATTGGAGAGACAGCCGTGATGGCGGGGAGGGGGATGGAATTCTCTCAAGCAGGGATTCAACCAGTGTCCTTATAAAAGGTCTTTGTCCGTGGTCACCGAGTCCGATCGGTGCAGCCGTTTGTGCGGCACCCGGGAAAACAACATCGTCACAATGAAAACATCGTCACAATGAACGTTATGCGACCGCGAATGTTATGCGGGAGTCCAAACCTCAGAACGCTGGAACCAAAGCTGAAATTGGGAAAACTAAATAGCCTATTTTACTCCTGAAGATCCCAGGATTACCCACCCAAAATATCGTTGCGATCGGTTCATCAGTTTTTACGGTACCTTCGAACAGACACAGACGGATGGACATTTGGTGAATTATCGTAAGATGCAGACGATATCGCCATTGTTGGCTGTCCTTTCGATCAATCATCATTGATAGACGAGGAACAAGACTAGGCCCAATACACTGCTTTAGGTGGAGAAGTTTCTTTCAAACCTCGACTCCGATTCTGCAACTGGACCAGACGGCATCAGCCCACGGGTCCTAAAATCCTGCTCTGCCACTCTATCTCACTGTCTCTCTGTTCTCTTCACCCTCTCTTTTGCTCAAGGTCATCTACCATCTACAAGGCTCAAGGTCATCAGCTTGGAAATCAGCCAACATTACCGCTTTACACAAAAAGGTGCAAAAACAGATCCTTGAAACTACAGACGAATCAGCCTGCTCCCAATCATCAGCAAGGTCATGGAATCCATCATCACTTCTGATATATAAAATCCTTCCTCTTCTCCAATGGCTTGATCTCTGATCATCAATTTGGATTCAGACCAGGTCATTCTACTCTGGACATGCTGCTTCTGCTGTCTCAACGACGGATGGAGGTCCTCAACGCCAAACAGGAAATCAGAGATGTCTCCCTTGACATATCACGTGCCTTCAATACGGTCTAGCACCTCGCCCTGCTCACCCAACTCGCTCCATATAGTATCCATGGAAATCTCCACGCATGGCTTGCGGACTTCCTCTTTGGTCGTCGTCAACGTGTGGCCCTGAATGGATTTTTCTCATCTCCCCTTCCTGTTCAGGCTGGAGTTCCTCAAGGCAGTGTTCTGGGCCCTGTGCTTTTTCTGGTCTTCATCAATGATCTCTCCAACTCTCTGGAAAATCCTCTCTATCTCTTTGCTGATGACTCCACTCTCTGCTGCTCCATATCTCAACCCTCAGATCGACAGGCAGCAGCCTCTTCGCTCTCTGCAGACCTCGACAAAATCACAAACTGGTGAAACAAGTGGAACATGTCTTTCAATCCTGACAAATCTCACACTTTGTCTCTCCTTAAAGACTGGAAAAGCCAACCCAGTTATGGTATGAAAAGAAAAGCCAGTTATGGTATGGGGCGTCTGGAAAACCCTTCCATCTACTTTCTGAACAATCTTCTGGAAGTTGTTCTGTCACTCAAGCTTTTGTGTCTCACAATCTGCCATGATATTTCCTGGGAAAACCACATTTCCAAGCTGCCCTCCAAAGCCCGTCGCCGACGGGCATCCTCCGTCATGCAAAGTCCTTTCTGGACACTTCTGAGCTCCTCACCACATACAAAGTTTTCATCCGCAGCTCAATGGAATACGACTCTCCCCTCTGGGCTGGTGCACCTGCCTCACACGTAGCCTGGCGTCGTGCTGTACAAATCGAGCCTTTCAGAATTATTGGAATCTCCCACGACGAAGCTGATTGTGAGGGCTTTTCTCTCTTTCACCACAGGCAGGTTGGTGGTCTTTCTGTCTTCTACCGACTCCTCTCCAGCCTAGCTCCCCCCGCTCTGTCTTTGCTCTGCCCCCTGAATATTCCTTCAGGACACACAAGATCTGACAGCAGCCCTTTTTGCTGAAACTGCCAAAATCAAGACTCTTTGCTCACTTTCACTCTTTCATTCCTCTTTTCTCCCACCTCTGGAACAAACTCCCACACTCTCCTCAATCCCATTCTTCACTCCAGGTCTTCAAAACAGCTGTTCACCACCATGTCTTATCTTCCCCCCTCCAAAACCTTGATCTTTTCTACCTCCATTAATCCACCCCAAATCCACCTCTTTCAATTCCCTGTTTTCTTTCCTGAAAGTCCTAGTAGTGTCCATCTTGTTTATCCCATGTACCCCGCCCAGCCCTCTCTCTTCCATAGATCTCCTGATGTCCCTGTTTTCTAAATCCTGTTGTTGTGCTTCCCTCTCCCCCTCTTGTTTCTCGCTCCCTGTATGATATGTTCTATGTGTTAGCTCTTGTATGAGCCTCGATTTGATATACAAAAATAAGGCATTCCAACCTTGACAGTGAGTGGAGATCAAAGGATCCTGTTTATAGCTACACACTGATTATTGGAGTTGAGGAAGTCAGTGATCCATGAGAGGAGGTGGCCTTGGATGCCATACGCAGAGTTTGGAGATTAGGGCGTGCTGCCAGACTGTATCAATATGCTTGAGTTATGTCCAGAGACGGCCCTACGGCCTACACTCTTGTCTAAGATTGAGGGCTTTCATCCGTTGTTGGGAGAGTACAAGGAGCATGCCTAGGGTAGCATGACCAGCTCTGAATCCAAAATGGTCATCTGAATTCAGGCCAGTGGATAAAAGGAAGGATTCATGTTAACTGTAAAATGATACATTCCCGAAACCTCCTTATATTTGGAAGCAAGCTAATAGGCCTGTAGTTAACAGGATCCGTTTTTGCATCATGTTTTTGTCTTGTAGTGATGTTGGCTAACTTCCATGCAGACAGAAACTGCCTTAGCGAGAATGATCAGGTGGACAAAGCAGAAAAAGGATGAGCAAGTGCAGCAAGCAGGTTTTTGGTCATATGCACTGATGCCGTCTGGGGCTGCTGGAGAATCTGCATCTATGTTTGCCCGAAATTTCTCCACCTTCTCTGGTGGGAAAGGCACAGTATCCATGAACAGTTGGGTGTTAGCCGGTATGGTAGATGGAAACCGACCGTGATTTTGATCTGGCCTTCTCACGATCGGAGTTGGCTGTGGTGCCATTTGAAGTGAGGGAAGCGATGGAGGGTGCGCATAGATCCGAGGCAGACGTGACAAGGCACCACCAGGTCTTTGAGGTGGGAGACAGGTTTGAGCGTTGAGCCTTGTGGTCAGCTTGATGATGTCTCCTGGCTATCCTGAGAGTGGCCACACACTTGTTCTGGGCCTTGTGGAATCATCGGAGGTTGCCTTCGGCCGGATTTGCCTTCCAGGATTTTCTTTTCAGCAAATAAATCTATTTTTGTGAAATGAAAGATATTTGTCAGGTGGTGCTTTTGTATCCAGAATTAAGTAGTTTTGCCAGCAGATTGTTCTTCTAATTTCCTGATTTTGAGAATTTGCTTGAAGATGTCAGAGAAATGTTATTCTGGTCCTCACAACTCACAAACTGGCTTGTTTGGATTTTCTTGTTTATAATATACTGTATGTTCTGCACAAAATTATGGTGGTGTAAAGATATAATTGTCTAGAGGTTGTGCATTGCATTCTGGGGAGAGCACTAATTAATAATTAATAATGGGTTACCTGAGGTGGTTTTGTCTGGGGATGGTGTACGCATTACGGGACTTTGCCAGATGTTCTGCCAGGTAGCCGCGTTGATCGTTCCCGCTTCACGGTTTATCGGATGATCTAAATTTTGAAGTCTTAAACCACTTTGATTCCCCTAGAAGGTTTTAAATACCTGAGATAAAGAAAAAAAAATTGGACAATTTTTTTTTTTCACGCCAAACACCTTTTGTACAAGTGATTCCTCCATTTTTGTTGATTTCGCAAAAACTCATTTTGAATCTTTGTTTTACACCTTCTCCTTACTTCATACTCTGGCCTTGCACACTTCACGAATTGCTACTTTTGCTTGTGTTTGTGCAGCCAGCCTTGCTTTGCCTTGCCTTGCGTTGAATCCGCTGCCTCTCACGTCCTGCTTTGTGCTGAGCCACTCGTGGAATTGTTAATTGCACGCCGGCGGGGGATCCGTACGCAGGTGTCTCCGAGAGGACCGCTTTCGGTCTGGTCGATGCTTACCTTGACACGGCACACGGTCAGAATTTCGAATTCTAAATCATGTTGCGACTTTCCCACAAAATAACTGTCAATCAATACCTAATTGTACCTTCAGTCGACTGACCTAACACTCCCACCTCACCGCTGCCAAAACGATTGCAGTGGTCTATTCAAACCGCTAAGGAATGACGTGCACCTTAGTGCACCTTAGAATGACGTGAGGTCGACATGGATCCTTTCTGTTTTTGAACATTTGCCTCCATCAGCAGAAACCATGTTGGTGTTGATAGCATTACACAGGTGCTCTCTATTTTGGAGCGGAGTCATGTGCTGGCTTCCTGTAAATGCCCTTGCATTGCAATTATTCTGTAACTCCAACAAACATTGTGGCGCTGGGAATGGTCATCCTTTGTACTTTTATTCCAGCGAGTATTGAGTACATTCAGTTTTTGGTGTGTGATATTGTGCCTGGCACGTCGATGCTGGAAACTCGCATCCTGAAGGAAGATCGTCGTCGATGGAGGCTGGTTTCTCCTGCACTCAATGGTGGTAGAACTCATGTTTGGCGACGATCTAACACGGTCTATACACCCCCGAATGTTTTAGTCGATCCTGTTTGTTGGCGAGTCTGTTATGGTATGGGGCTTCCTGGTGCAATTAAATTGTAAACTTGACCTTGCCACTCTACAGGTTAACCAGACAGGCAAGAAGTACTGTAGGGACATTTTGGATCGTGTTGTTCCACATTGTGACGACCACCCAACTCTCACATAATCTGTATTCACGGATGACAATGCCAGACCCAAACACTCATGGAGTTACCGACTTGTTGTGAAACTATCCCATCACGACATTGTCCTGGCCAGCATGGAGTCCTGATTTAAATCAAATCGAGCATGTCTTCGGCGATTCCGCCATGGTGTGTGACATCCAGACATCCATCCAATGGTTTTCTTCTGATAGATTTTTATTTTTGTGTGGGGGGGGGGGGGAAGAGGAGCAATGAACTTTGGTCTCTTGCACAAACAAATGCTCATCTGGTTAGTCACGAGTAAAGATATGAAAGCTTGTGAATTGTAAAGGGAAAGAGCAAATAAACTCTGTCAGTAAACAAGAGTGAAGCATCGATACATTATGTGTTTGGATTAATGGAGGATGGTTTGCCAGAGAAGTGAACATCTCAGTTACGTGTGTGGCATTGTGAGATGTTATTTCAAGACTCCAAAGGAAACTCCTTCAAATGTACAAACCAAAATATTTATTTGAGACATAAACCTTTTAATATTTTGAAAACAAACACAAGAAAAAGACTTCTTGCATCACACTTGATGCGAACGTGACTGAGACAATAGTGTTACCTTCTAGGGATTATCAAGTGTGTAGCATAATGATCGTTAATTTCATAGTGCACATTTAGCATAAGTGTGATGTAAAATGACCATATTAGGAAATGCGTCGTTATTTGTTCAAAAAGCAGCCACATCTTCCTTCCCTGCAGGTTTGTGTCAAATCAGCTATCCCCTGGAACCCCAGCAATGTTTTTTTTTTTTTTTTCCTCTGTAATTTGGCTCGATGTTCTTTTTGGGGAGAGGCAAAGCTTTGGGGACAGGTTTTGGTGCAAAGGACATACCCTGGCCATGTTGACAGAACTTGAGCGAAGCTTCGGGGAGGAGCGCGACTTCATCGACTGCCGAATCACCAATCGGTGTGGACCGGACAGTGCTGAAAAACAATAAGCACTGAAAAACAGAAATCGGTATCCACTTGTACCATGGAAATGGTACAGAAGTGTTTGGGGCAGAATCGGACTGCACTGTCATCCGCCGGACGGAGAACATGCCGTCCATTGCTTCAGCAATACATACCCACCCTCTTCCCCACAGGTGTAGTTTTGTGGTTGCCGTTGGTTTATGTATATTTGTTCATCTGCCTTTTAATGGCATTTGCCCTGTCAGGGGTTTCACTACCCATCTTGGCTACCGACCGGAGTTGCCATGAACTGGTTCAACAGGGAGAGTGTTGTTTTTGTTAGAGGACATAGTCCTTACTCGATGGCTGGTGGCTCCCAATTGGAGCTTATCCGCCCTTTGTTGGGTGTTGTTTTCAGTCCTGGCAGGGGGTCCCAGTCACCCTCGCCATTGGAAAGCCAGTGAGGGGAGTCAGTTTGTTCGCCGACAACTCCAACCCGACCATGCGGCATGTAGTATTGGGTTCCGTTACCAGTGGCAGTCCAGAGACTGACCTGACCTGAACTGACCTGACCTGATGATGAATCATATCACAGTGAGTCGAACATGAATTTTCAGGAAAAAAAACTTTAATATCAAATTTTAATAAACAAACGTCTACCCGTATCAACTATTTGAGAGCATAGTGTTAAAAGCAAAATTGACCATTTACATCATTAAGTCGGTGATGGAACTACATTTACATGTACTAGTTGGAACCCTTTGTACCGATTTGCTGCTACATGTTGATGCAAAACTTTCCAAACCTGAATTGACTTTGCAACCTCAGTATGAGAAATGTTTTTCACAACTTCACTCCTGACATAAAATAGTTTATCTACTTTGGTAGGCCACTTCCATAGGTGGCCTGTTGTCACCATATCTGAGACTTCATATTCCCCATTTACAAGTCAGGTGACTTCTCCAGGTAGAGCTCATAGTTGTTGTTTCATATGCAGCCTGTGGCTGCTGGTTGCATCATCTTGTGGAAGTATGGTTGTGCCACCAATGCAGTGCCCCTGTTATCAATAAGCTGGTACTCACTTTGCCGACTTCAGAAGGATGACAGGCTGGTGTTGGCTTAGCGGTTAGGGTGCCGGCTTGGGATCCGAGGATCCTGGGTTCGAATCCCGATTGATCGCTGAATTAACGCCAGGGGGGTTGACTCAGCCTGTCATCCTTCCGAGGTCGGCAAATTGAGTACCAGCTTGCTGGGATGAATGATCCCGTTGTGTACCCCGATTTAGAATAGGTACACCATATCCCTGCGCATCGTAAGAGCGTGACCAAGGGTTGGCGTCAGGAAGGGCATCCGGCCATAAAAACATTGCCTCAAACAGGGAAACATGATTGTCATGGGGCCCGCAAGGCTAACCCCCGCTCTAGCGGGGAAAATGGCCTTAAAACGATCATTCATTCATTCATTCATTCATTCATTCAGAAGGATGACAGGCTGAATCATGAAGCCACCTGTTGTTATTTCAACGGCACGACAGGGATTCAAACTAAAGATCTTAAGCTAGCCAACCTCACCGTTACGTGAACGCTGGGCTAAGAACGCAGTCATGAAATAACGATTATAGAAGTCGTATTAATAAATTAATTCTGGGTTTTACCCATTGACGCAATGGCTGTTACACCAACCTTTCTCACACGTTACTTACATTAGTTATTTTGTGTCTGTTGTTTGTGTCCATTATGACGATCTTAGAAACAAGAAGTTTCATGTTTGGAAAGATTTTCATTTTTGTTTCACTGCCAGGCAGGAAGATATAGCAAAAGTATTAGTGGTCACAACTTACTAAAACCACCTTGCGATCGGGGCTATCTGGTCTTATTAACCGATGGTTTTACAAACCGAAGCCTGCAGATTAGGCAAAACATTTTTTTATTTATTTATCTGTCACATTTTCAGTATTTCTGCACAGAACCAAACCTAGATTGTAAAATACAGTACATATGGTGTAATTATTAATGCATCGCTGAATATCTGTCTGAACCATGGGCTGCGCCCATGTGGTGGAGTTAATATTCATCCAGTCATTCAGTCATGGTGGATTAAATATTCATCAAATAGAGTACTTCAAACCACTTCAGCAGGCATGGGTAAAACGGTCTGAAATCTACGTGATCTACCACCACCATGGACTCCAACACCAGTTCTCTTTGCCACCACCGTGGGCCCCAGAGCTGAGTACTCTTTGCCTTCACCGTGGACCCCAGAGCTGGTTCTCTTTGTCACCACCGTGGACCCCAGAGCTGGTTCTCTTTGCCTTCACCGTGGACCCCAGAGCTGGTTCTCTTTGTCGCCACCGTGGACCCCAGAGCGGTTTCTCTTTGTCGCCACCGTGGACACCAGAGCTGGTTCTCTTTGCCACCACCGTGGACCCCCTCTCTCTTTCTTCCTCTCTTCCCCTTGTCGTTCTTTGGTGTTTATCCTTAAGATGGCGCTGTCAATTAAGCCACTGTTCCAAGATGAATTGATTTAAAAATTAGAGCAGCACTCGGTGGAGTGCATACAGTCATGGCCAAAAATATCGGCACCCTTGCACTTTTTTCAAATAACTCACAATTTTCTCTAAAAATAAGTTGAAATTGACAAAAGTATTTGGTCTCCACAATTCTTTATTTTACTGTTAATATTACAGAACCTTTGTTTTTGATTCAGAACTTAATATATTCTTTTAAATCAGAAAATAAAAATAAATTGCATTGACAAATTGTTGACACCCGATACTTAATATTGAGTAGCACGGCCTTTGGACAAAATAACTGTGCAGTCAAGCGCTTCCTATAGCCATGAATGAGCTTCCTACGCCTCTATACTGGCAGCTTGGCCCACTCTTCTTGTGCAAACTGTTCTCGTTCTCCCAGATTTCATGGGTACCTTCTCCCCACTGCTGTTTTTAGATCTCCCCACAGGTGTTCAATGCGATTTAGATCTGGACTCATGGCTGGCCACTTCAGAACAGTCCAGCATTTTGTCTTGAACCATTCCTGGGTGCTTTTTGAAATGTGGTTGGGGTCATTGTCCTGCTGCAAGACCCATGATCTTTGACGGAGATCCAGCTTTCTGAAACTGGGTTGAACATTGCGCTCCAAAATGCCTTGCTAGTCTCCTGATTTCATGATGCCGTGCACACATTCAAGGCACCCAGTGCCAGAGTCAGCACAGCAACCCCAAAACATCACGGAACCTCCTCCATGTTTGACTGAAGGGAAGGTGTTCCTTTCTTTGAAGGCTTCATTTTATTTTCTGTAAGCATAGAGATTATGTGCTTTACCAAAAAGCTCCAATTTGGCCTCATCTGTCCATAGCACATTCTCCCAAAATGATTTTGGCTTGTTCAGGTGTGTTTTGCCAAACTCCAGTCGGGCTTTCTAATGTCACTCTCTCAGCAGTGGGTCTCCTACCAGAGAACCCCCTTTCATTGAGTTGGCAACAGATGGTGCGAGTGGAAACTGTCATACCTTGTGTCGGAAGGTCAGCTTGAATCTGTTTGGCAGTTGATTGAGGTGCTTTCTCCACCATTCGAACAATCCTTCGCTGCAATCTTCGATCAAGTTTTCTCTTACTACCACGTCCTGGGAGGTTGCCTTCAGTGCCATGGGCCTTAAACTTCCTGATAACATTGCGTACGGTGGACACAGAAACACGAAGGTCTCTGGAAGTGGACTTGTAGCCTTGAGATTGTCAATTCTTGGCTACAATCTTGTGTGTGACCTCCTCAGACAATCCTCTGGTTTTCTTTCTTTTCTCCATGCTCATTGCGGTACACACAGTGACACAAAACAGCAGAATGATTCCTTTTCTCCATTCAAACTAGACGAATGAGTGATTAGCTCACCTGGAACGAAGTGCCGGGGAGCTTATGCGATGGCGCGTTGTCCGTCCGTCCGTCCATCCGTCCATCCGTCCGTCCATCAGTCCGTAAACACTTGCAACTTCTCCGAAACCGCTCAAGGGATTGATACCAAACTTGGCACAAATGATATTTGTTATGTTGTGACTAAAGTTTGTTCACAGCATTAAAACATCTGGGTCTAAGGGGGGGGTCTACCAGGGGTCAAAGTGCATTCAGGTTTGACCCCCCCAAAATAGGAATTTGCTTTTTTCTCTGAAACTCCACACAATATTTCAATGAAACATGACCACAACCTTCATCACCCATGATGTACCAGACTTTGTTCACAGCACGAAGAAAATCGAAGTTTGAAGGGGTATATGGGGGGGTCAAAGTGGATCCTGGTTTGACCCTCCCCAAAATAGATATTTGCTTTCTTCTCTGAAACTACACACGCAATTTCGATGAACTTGACCAAAACCTTCATCACCCATTGGACTTCCGCTTCCGGTCTTGCTGGCGAGGTTTCGTTTATTCGCAGCTCTCCACGCTCTCCATCGAAATCGAAGTTAAGTAATTGTTCCCATTTGTAGTTTCGTTATAACTGTATTTATTTTATGGTGTTGTACGTATTGTGTATCCCGAGGAAGATTTTCGGTGCAAATCTTTCATACCTGTATAGAAAATCGTGTTAATTCGTGTCATGTCTTTTGAGGCCTTGTACAGTGTCCAACCTTGAGGCTTTGTTTTTCTCTCAGTGGTCCGTCGTTTGTGCTCCAATAACTTTCGTTCTCTGTTTTCCCAGTCTTTTCACCCCATAGCCTACTTCCTTGTTTAAAATCTCAACTCAAAAAAAAACAAAAACCCCAAAAAAACATTTCCTTCTCTGTTCTTATTTGTTGTTCTCATTCGTTTATTCGTTCGTTCGTTCTTCGACCACGTGTTTCTCCCCCATTTCCCCAGATAGTTTTCACTGTTAAACTTTAAAATGTTTACACTTTCCCCTCAAGTTCTGTATTCCGTCGTATATTATAACACCTTTTTCTACTTCTTCTTTAAAAGGCTGCTTTCGACTTGCTCACCAAATCTATTCATCCCCAAAAAAATTCCCTCTTACAGTGCCTCTTTTCTACATTCCCTAAACTCTCCTGCACTCCATCCTCCATCCAGCGTCCTTAAACGTATTTTTGACTCGAAGGTCACAAGAAACTCATTTTGCAATAAATGTTCGTTTCCCATTAATCGTACACTTTCTAAAATCCAATCTCACCCCTCCCCTCCAAATCTTCCCCATAACCCCTCCCCTCCAAATCTTCCCCATCACCCCTCCCCTACAAATCTTCCCCATCACCCATCCCTTTCAAATCTTCCCCCTTGCCCCTCCCCTCCAAATCCTCCCCATCACCCATCCCTTTCAAATCTCCCCCCTTGCCCCTTCCCTCCTAAACTTCCCCCACACCCCTCCCCTCCAAGACTCCCCCTCGCCCCTCCCCTCCAAGACTCCCCCTCGCCCCTCCCCTCCTAGACTCCCCGCTCACCCCTCCCCTCCAAATCTCCCCCATATCCCATCCCTTTCAAATCCCTCCCCTTGTCCCTTCCCTCCTAAACTCCCCCCTCACCCCTCCCCTTCAAATCTCCCCACCCTCGTTTCTTCTCAATTTCCCCCCTCTCACTCCCCCTCCTCAAAGCGTCCTCCCACTTTTTCCCCCTTCCAACTCTCACCTCCATCTCCCCCAACCTTCTGCCTCGCTCTTCCCCTGCTCAAATAACACCTCATTGTGCCTCACACAATCACCATCAAACCTTTTGTTCGCCCCATCCTTCCCTTTCTCCGAGCTATTCTGAAATCTCTGACACACCTTCAACAGCTCTCCCTACCTCTTCCACCTCTTCCACATCTTACCCTACCCCTCCTCCCCCCTGTTCTGTATCCGATGCTCCCCCTTCCCTCTTCATTAACGGTATGGACCTCAAACATCCGGGGCCTTCGTTCAAACTTAACTGATCTCTCCATACAGGTTGCTTCTGACAAACCAGACGTGATCTGCTCAACAGAAACATTCCTCCTTCATGATGTCTCTGATTCCTTAGTATCTCTCCCGGGTTACTCCCTCCTCCGGTATGATAGACCTGATCCTCGTCCTGGAGGTGGGGTTGCTATCTTTATCAAAAACTCTCTTCCTTACTCGCCCTGCACTGCACTCTCTCCACCTCACCCCCCAGGAATACCTTTGGCTACGGCTTCCCCTTCGCTCCCACCTCTTGTTCATATGTGTGTTGTACCGTCCACCAAACAGTGATGACTCCATCGACATCTCGCTGTCTGATAATATGGACCAACTTCTATCTACTCATCCCAACTCTCCCTTCCTCATATGTGGTGATTTCAATTGTCACCATGCCAGTTGGCTGGGTGTGGGTACCTCTCTCACCAGCCATGGCTCCTCAGCAAAGGTCTTCTGCGACTCACTGGGACTGACACAATCTGTCAATTTCCCGACCCGAATCTCAGTCAACTGAGCATCTTCTCTTCTGGACTTGGTTATGACTAACTTCCCTGAAAAAGTCTGCTGCTCTTCTTCTGCTCCAATCGGCTCATCTGATCATGTGCTTGTTAAAGTGGACATCTCTCTGACCATTCTCAGGGAGCCTGCTCAGCGTCGACGAGTCTGACATTTCACTCAGGCCAACTGGCACGGTCTTCAAGCAGCCATCAATCATCTGGACTGGTCTCCCATCTCTACCACCTCTGACATCAACTCATCCTGGGAATTCTTCCACAGTAAATTGCTCTCTCTCCTGCACAGATTTATCCCATCTCGTCTTCAGTTGTCATACCCTTCCTCCCGTCCATGGTACACGGATTCTTGTGGTGAGGCTGTTGCCCAGAAACAACTTGCCTTCGTCTCCTGGAAAGCAAATACAACGGAAGGAAATCTCATTTCCTTTCACAAAGCCCAAAACAAGTGTGTGTCCACCCTCAGGAGAGCCAGGAAACAATATCTCTCCGTTCTCAAGACCGAACTCTCTTATCTGTCTCCCTCTTCCAAATCCTGGTGGCGTCTTGTCAAATCTGTTTCTGGTGTTTGTTCCCCCTCCATCCCCTCCCTTACCTCAAACGGCTACACAGCTGACTCCGCACGTGAAAAAGCTGAATGCCTCAACTCTGTGTTTGCCTCTAAATCTTGTGTTCCAAACCCATCCCTGTCTGTACCCAGTAGTACCCAGCTGCTCCTGGACTCCGTGTCCTTTCCTCCTGACAAGGTGGAAAAGTTTCTGTCAACTCTCGACTCTGATTCTGCCACTGGACCTGACGGCATCAGCCCACGGGTCCTAAAATCCTGTTCTTCTGCTCTTTCACTCCCTCTCTCTGTTCTCTTCACCCTCTCTTTTGCTCAAGGTCAACTGCCATCTGCTTGGAAATCAGCCAACATCACCGCTTTGCACAAAAAAGGTGCAAAAACAGATCCCAGCAACTACAGACCAATCAGCCTTCTCCCAATTATCAGCAAAGTCATGGAATCCATCATTGCTTCGGATATGAAATCTTTCCTCTTCTCCAATGGCTTGATCTCTGATCATCAATTTGGTTTCAGACCAGGTCACTCTACTCTGGACATGCTGCTTCTGCTGTCTCAACAATGGATGGAGGTGCTCAATGCCAAGCAGGAAATTAGAGCTGACTCCCTCGACATATCATGTGCCTTCGATACGGTCTGGCACCCCGCTCTGCTCACCAAACTCTCCTCCTTTGGTATCCATGGAAATCTCCACGCATGGCTGGCGGACTTCCTCTCTAGTCGTAGTCAACGTGTGGCCCTGAATGGGTTTCTCTCATCTCCTCTTCCTGTTCAGGCTGGAGTTCCCCAAGGCAGTGTTCTGGGCCCTGTGCTTTTTCTGGTCTTCATCAATGATCTCTCTGACTCTCTTGAAAATCCTCTCTATCTCTTTGCTGATGACTCCACTCTCTGCCGCTCCATTCCTCAAATCCTTAGATCGGAAGTCTGCAGCCTCCTCACTCTCTGCAGACCTGGACAAAATCACAGACTGGGTAAACAAGTGGAACATGTCTTTCAATCCTGACAAATCTCACACTCTTACGATGTCTCTCCGAAAAGACCGACTGGACAACCCTCCCATCTACTTTCTGAACAATCCTCTTGAAGAAGTTCTGTCACTCAAGCTTTTGGGTCTCACTATCTGCCATGATCTTTCCTGGGAAAACCACATTTCCAAGCTGGCCTCCAAAGCCAGTCGCCAACTGGGCATCGTCCGTCGTGTGAAGTCCTTTCTGGGCACTTCTGAGCTCCTCACCACATACAAAGCTTTCATCCGCAGCTCAATGGAATACTGCTCTCCACTCTGGGCTGGTGCTCCTGCCTCACACCTGTCCCCAAAATATTCCTGCAGGACACACAAGAAGTGACAGCAACTCTCTTCTGGTGAAGCTGCCAAAATCAAGACTCTCTGCTCACCTTCACCCTTTCATTCCTCTTTTCTCCTGCCTCTGGCATAAATTCCCACACTCTCTTCAATCCCTCTCCTCACTCCAGGTCTTTAAAACAGCTGTTCACCACCATCTCTTATCTTCCCCCATCCAAAACCTTGATCTCGCCGCTTCCGGTCTTGCCGGCGAGGTTTCGTTTATTCGCAGCTGTCCACGCTCTCCATCGAAATCGAAGTTAAGTAATTGTTCCCATTTGTATTTTCGTTATAACTGTATTTATTTTATGGTGTGTGTACGTATATTGTGTCCCGAGGAAGATTTTCGGTGCAAATCTCTCATACCTGTATAGAAAATCGTGTTAATTCGTGTCGTATCTTTTGAGGCCTTGTTTTTCTCTCAGCGGTCTGTCGTTTGTGCTCCAATAACTTTCGTACTCTGCTTTTCCCAGTCTTCTCACCCCATAGCCTACTTCCTTGTGTATATCTCAACTAAAAAAAAAAAACTAAAAAAAACATTTCCTTCTCTGTTCTTATTCTTTGTTCTCATTCGTTTATTCGTTCTTATTCGTTCGTTCTTCGACCACGTGTTTCTCCCCCATTTCCCCAGATAGTTTTCACTGTAATTAACCTTACAATGTTTACACTTTCCCCTCAAGTTCTGTATTCCGTCGTATATTATAACACCTTTTTCTTCTTCTTCTTTAAAAGGCTGCTTTCGACTTGCTCACCAAATCTATTCATCCCAAAAAAAAATTCCATCTCTTTCAGTGCCTCTTTTCGACATTCCATAAACTCTCCTGCACTCCATCCTCCATCCAGCGTCCTTAAACGTATTTTTGACTCGAAGGTCACAAGAAACTCATTTTGCAATAAATGTTCATTTCCCATTAATCGTACACTTTCTAAAATCCAATCTCACCCCTCCCCTCCAAATCTTCCCCATAACCCCTCCCCTCCAAATCTTCCCCATAACCCCTCCCCTCCAAATCTTCCCCATCACCCCTCCCCTCCAAATCTTCCCCATCACCCATCCCTTTCAAATCTTCCCCCTTTCCCCTCCCCTCCTAATCCTCCCCATCACCCATCCCTTTCAAATCTCCCCCCTTGCCCCCTCCCTCCTAAACTACCCTCTCACCCCTCCCCTCCAAGACTCCCCCTCGCCCCTCCCCTCCTAGACTCCTCCCTCACCCCTCCCCTCCAAATCTCCCCCATATCCCATCCCTTTCAAATCCCTCCCCTTGTCCCTTCCCTCCTAAACTCCCCCCTCGCCCCTCCCCTTCAAATCTCCCCATCCTCCTTTCTTCTCAATTTCCCCCGTCTCACTCCCCCTCCTCAAAGCGTCCTCCCCGCTTCTTCCCCCTTCCAACTCTCACCTCCATCTCCCCCAACCTTCTGCCTCGCTCTTCCCCCTCCTCAAATAACACCACATTGTGCCTCACCCAATCACCATCAAACCTTTTGTCCGCCCCATCCTTCCCTTTCTCCGAGCTATTCTGAAATCTCTGACACACCTTCAACAGCTCTCCCTACCTCTTCCACCTCTTCCACATCTTACCCTACCCCTCCTTCCCCCTGTTCTGTATCCGATGCTCCCCCTTCCTCTTCATTAACGGTATGGACCTCAAACATCCGGGGCCTTCGTTCAAACTTAACTGATCTCTCCATACAGGTTGCTTCTGTCAAACCAGACGTGATCTGCTTAACAGAAACTTTCCTCCTTCATGATGTCTCTGATTCTTTAGTATCTGGTCACTCTACTCTGGACATGCTGCTTCTGCTTTCTCAACAATGGATGGAGGTCCTCAATGCCAAACAGGAAATTAGAGCAGTCTCCCTTGACATATCACGTGCCTTCGATACGGTCTGGCACCCCGCTCTGCTCACCAAACTCTCCTCTTTTGGTATCCATGGAAATCTCCACGCATGGCTGGCGGACTTCCTCTTTAGTCGTAGTCAACGTGTGGCCCTGAATGGGTTTCTCTCATCTCCTCTTCCTGTTCAGGCTGGAGTTCCCCAAGGCAGTGTTCTGGGCCCTGTGCTTTTTCTGGTCTTCATCAATGATCTCTCTGACTCTTGAAAATCCTCTCTATCTCTTTGCTGATGACTCTACTCTCTGCCGCTCCATTCCTCATCCCTCAGATCGGCAGTCTGCAGCCTCCTCACTCTCTGCAGACCTGGACAAAATCACAGACTGGGCAAACAAGTGGAACATGTCTTTCAATCCTGACAAATCTCACACTCTTACGATGTCTCTCCGAAAAGACCGACTGGACAACCCTCCCATCCACTTTCTGAATAATCCTCTCCAAGAAGTTCTGTCACTCAAGCTTTTGGGTCTCACTATCTGCCATGATCTTTCCTGGGAAAACCACATTTCAAATCTGGCCTCCAAAGCCAGTCGCCGACTGGGCAGGATCGTGCGAAGTCCTTCCTTGGCACACCTGAGCTCCTCACCACATACAAGGCTTTCATCCGCAGCTCAATGGAATACTGCTCTCCCCTCTGGGCTGGTGCTCCTGCCTCACACCTAGCTCGTCTTCACGCTGTTGAAACCAAAGCATTCAGAATAATTGGAATCTCCCACGATGAAGCCAACTCCAAGGGCCTCACTCACTCACCGCAGGCAGGTTGGTGGTCTTTCCGTCTTCTACTGACTCCTCTCTGGCCTTGCTCCCCCAGCTCTCTCTGGGCTCTGTCCCGCAAATATTCCTACAGGTCGCACAAGATCTGCCTGCAACCCTCTTATGGTTAAACTGCCAAAATCAAGACTCTCTGCTCACCTTCACTCCTTCATTCCTCTTTTCTCCCGCCTCTAGAACAAACTCCCTCACTCTCTTCAATCCCACTCCACCCTCCAGGTCTTTAAAACAGCTGTTCACCACCATCTCTTATCTTCCCCCATCCAAAACCTTGATCTTTTCTATCCCCGCTAATTTCACCCCAATTCCACTTTTTTGAAATACCAACTTCTGTCTTGGAAGTCCTTGGTGTCCTTGCGTTCCTAGCGCTGGTGTTGGGCAAGCGGCTAGGGTGAGGGCTTAGGATCCTAGGATCCTGGGTTCGAATCCCGGTCAATCACTGAATTAACGCCAGGGGGTTGACTCAGCCTGTCATCCTTCCGAGGTCGGCAAATTGAGTACCAGTTCACTGGTAATTCCCTGTTTGTCGTAAAAAGGCGACAAAAAGGGTTGGCGTCAAGAAGGGCATCCGGCCGTAAAACATTGCTTCAAAAAGGGGACCAAAAAACAACAACAACCACGGTCCCATAAAAAGGCCAACCCCCGCTTGCAGGGAAAAATGGCCTCTAAAGGTGGTTATTATATTATTATAGTGTAGTGTACTGTTTATGCTACCAGGTGAGCGCCAGGGGTATTGCCCCTATGTTTTTTTTTATTGCTGGCACCTGCAACTCACCACAGGTGAATTCAATTCCAAAGTAAAGGGTAAGCCGTGTGGAATTAGCTAAGATTTAGTAATTTTTTCATGTTTTTTTTTTGGTTTTTTTTCCCACTGCAAACCAAAGAAATACATACGTCGATACCAAAATATATTTTAATCTCAACAATTTTCTGGAAGAAATGTTGCATTATTTGAAAAAAGTGCAAGTGTGCCAATATCTTTGGCCACAACAGTACCTACACCAAGGTGAACCAAAATGGTTTTCACCAAAATGTAATCATTTCATCCGTGTCACATACCTAACCTCTCCACCAAATTTTGTCCGAGTCCGTGTACAACTTTTGAGATACTTCCTCACTCTCTTCAATTCCACTCCACCCTCCACTCCTCCAGGTGTTTAAAACAGCTGTTCACCACCATCTCTCGTCTTCCCCCATCCAAAACCTTGATCTCTTCTACCCTCGTTAATTCACCCCAAATCCACTTTTTTTTTGAAATCCTGACTTCTTTCTTTTCTGGAAGTTCTAGCAGTGTCCATGTGTTTGATACCTTTCCCACCTTCCTCCACTCCACCCCCCCCCCCCCCGCCTTTCCATGCCTCCTCCCCCCAAACCCTCTCCCTCCCACGGATCTTCCATTGTCCCCGTTCTCTGCTGTTGTACTTGTGTGTTTCCCTCTCTCTCCCCATCTTGTCTCCTGCTCCCTTTATTGTATGTTTTGTGTGTCAGTTTTTTTTTGTGATTGATGTTAGCTCTTATACGAGCCTCGATCTTGTATACCAAAAAAAAAAAAAAAATCCCTTTCACAAACAAACAGACAAACAGACAGGTGTGAAAACATAACCTCCATCCACTTTCGGTGTCAGAGGTAACAAGGTTGTATTTGAGGATAACAAGCTCCATGTGCAGTGATAATGAGGTTTTTGTCAAGATGTTTAAGGTACCTTATTGTTTAAGACAAATACCTCAGATGGCTTGCTGACGAACTTGAAGATCTAAATAATTTCGCATCTGCATTTTAATATGAAATAAAACCTTTGCCATGAAAAACCTGTTTTCTGGCATATTTTATTCGAAATGTGCAACTATTGTACATGATATTCCAACAGACTTTGTGAAAGTGAGATTGATAGACATTGAGATACAGATATATAGATTGGCATTATTGCATAGGAAAACGAGTGTAAAAGTGGAATGTGATTTTTGCTTGGAGTAATATCTACCTGTGGCCTTTGCTTGGCGCGATGGCATTTCCTGTTGACTGTGGTTTGTTTTTGCGGTCATCATCTTCTGGCTGTTTTTGGTGTGCTGCCGAGCTCCTTTTGCAGTGCTACCTACTGGGTGATCAGGACGGTGTTGCTACCGGGTTGTTTATATTTGTGGTATATTTGATGCTTCATGTCCTTGGAAGGCCCCACTGAAGCATTCCCCCCTTCATGTTGATGATCCTACGTTGCCATAGCAAATGGTCTGCCTGACAAATCTGCCTCCTCTGAAAGGCCCCACTGTTAACTTTGTTTGGCTTTTGCCAAGAATGACATTGCCATGCAGAACTGAGCACTAGTTACTGTGCCGCGCACAAACCACGCGATTGTGACCGACAACCCCCTTGAGTGGATCCTCCAGCATGCGTTTTGTGGTTTGAGGTCCATGGTGGTGGTGGCAAAGGGAACTGGCTTTGGGGTTCATGGTGGTGGCAAAGGTAACTGGCTTTGGGGTTCATGGTGGTGGCAAAGGGAACTGGCTTTGGGGTCTATGTTGGTGGTGGCAAAGGGAACTGGCTTTGGGGTCCATGGTGGTGGCAAAGAGAACTGGCTTTTGGGATCCATGATGGTGGCAAAGGGAACTGCCTTTGGGGTTCATGGTGGTGGCAAAGGGAATTGGCTTTGGGGTCCATGGTGGTGGCAAAGAGAACTGGCTTTGGGATCCATGGTGGTGGCAAAGAGAACTGGCTTTGGGGTCCATGGTGGTGGCAAAGAGAACTGGCTTCGGGGTCCATGGTGGTGGCAAAGGGAACTGGCTTTGGGGTCCATGGTGGTGGCAGAGCCTGTAATTTTCATACTGTTTGACCCAAGCCTGCTGAAGTGGTTTGAAGTGCTCTATTTGATGAATATGAACTCTACCATCACTGGATTTGATTTGAGTTGAGTGGTTGTGGTGGTGAGAATGGTATTGTATGCTCAAACGTTTTACTCAGGACTGGAGACCACTTCTGGTGTCTGTCCTACCGTGGTCCTTCCAGTAACCAAATGCAAATCTTCGGTTTTCACCAACTTTGCACAAAAAAGGTGCAAAAACAGATCCCAGCAACTACAGACCAATCAGCCTTCTCCCAATTATCAGCAAAGTCATGGAATCCATCATTGTTTCAGATATGAAATCTTTCGTCTTCTCCAATGGCTTGATCTCTGATCATCAATTTTGTTTCAGACCTGGTCACTCTACTCTGGACATGCTGCTTCTGCTTTCTCAACAATGGATGGAGGTCCTCAATGCCAAACAGGAAATTAGAGCTGTCTCACTTGACATATCACGTGCCTTCGATACGGTCTGGCACCCCGCTCTGCTCACCAAACTCTCCTCTTTTGGTATCCATGGAAATCACGCATGGCTGGCGGACTTCCTCTCTAGTCATAGTCAACGTGTGGCCCTGAATGGGTTTCTCTCATCTCCTCTTCCTGTTCAGGCTGGAGTTCCCCAAGGCAGTGTTCTGGGCCCTGTGCTTTTTCTGGTCTTCATCAATGATCTCTCTGACTCTCTTGAAAATCCTCTCTATCTCTTTGCTGATGACTCTACTCTCTGTCGCTCCATTCTTCATCCCTCAGATCGGCAGTCTGCAGCCTCCTCACTCTCTGCAGACCTGGACAAAATCACAGACTGGGCAAACAAGTGGAACATGTCTTTCAATCCTGACAAATCTCACACTCTTACGATGTCTCCGAAAAGACCGACTGGACAACCCTCCCATCCACTTTCTGAATAATCCTCTCCAAGAAGTTCTGTCACTCAAGCTTTTGGGTCTCACTATCTGCCATGATCTTTCCTGGGAAAACCACATTTCAAATCTGGCCTCCAAAGCCAGTCGCCGACTGGGCATCCTCCGTCGTGCAAAGTCCTTCCTTGGCACACCTGAGCTCCTCACCACATACAAGGCTTTCATCCGCAGCTCAATGGAATACTGCTCTCCCCTCTGGGCTGGTGCTCCTGCCTCACACCTAGCTCGTCTTCACGCTGTTGAAACCAAAGCATTCAGAATCATTGGAATCTCCTGCGATGAAGCTAACTCCAAGGGCCTCTCACTCACTCACTCACTCACCGCAGGCAGGTTGGTGGTCTTTCCGTCTTCTACCGACTCCTCTCTGGCCTTGCCCCCCCCCCCCCCCCCAGCTCTCTCTGGGCTCTGTCCCGCAAATATTCCTGCAGGTCGCACAAGATCTGCCTGCAACCCTCTTTTGGTTAAACTGCCAAAATCAAGACTATCTGCTCACCTTCACTCCTTCATCCCTCTTTTCTCCCGCCTCTGGAACAAACTCCCTCACTCTCTTCAATCCCACTCCACCCTCCAGGTCTTTAAAACAGCTGTTCACCACCATCTCTTATCTTCCCCCATCCAAAACCTTGATCTTTTCTATCCCCGCTAATTTCACCCCAAATCCACTTTTTTGAAATACCAACTTCTGTCCTGGAAGTCCTTGGTGTCCTTGTGTTTTATACTTCTCCCACCCCACCCCCTTCCCACGCCTTTCTTCCCCCCCCCCACCCACAAGCCCTCTCCCTCCCACACATCTCCCTGCTCTTAAATGTTGTGTGCTCTCAAGTGTTTGTGTGCTTCCCCTTCTCTTGTCTTCCGCTCCCTCTTTTTATATATTTTGTTTGTCTGGTTGATTTGTTTGTGAAGTGAATGTCAGCTCTTTCACGAGCCTCGATTCAGTATACAAAAAAAAACAAAAAAAAAACTTACGTGCCTCTAATTCCCCCATCTGGAGCATGTTGACAGGCTTGTGTTCTTTTATAAACTTTAGGGTAAAAACATGTTCAAGGCTTCCTTTATTTGTGTGATTATTTGTAAATTCACCACCTTCAAGTTACAGCTTTGTAAATGAGTGTTCACTTTGAAAATTAGTCTCTTGGGACTTTGCTTCGATGACGTCAACAAAGGTTCCAGGTGATGCTGAGTTTGTTGTGAATATCTCGATAGTCTCTTTGTAAGTTTACAGTACACAGCTGTCTGACTGCGAGTTGTTTATTTTGAGGGATGCATCACCTTTTGAGGGATGCATCACCATCACCTCATTTTGAGGGATGATAACCTGTTTTTTCTTTTGTCGGTCCTGGTCCCAGAGCTTTATGCTCCATATTATTACTTTTTATCATCATTACTAGTGAGATACGTGCTACGCACGGGTGGGAGGCCAGAAGCAAACGGGCAATGCAGACACGGCGAATGCTAAAGCATGAAACCAATAAATTCCACATTCCTGTAGCACCTTCATTCGCACGTCAGACATGGACAGCAAGTTCGTGAAGGACTTCCATGAAAAACGTACCCGTTTGCAAACAAACGGGTACGTTCACGTATAGAAACATCGATCGTGGGTCCGTGGCGAATCTGCATATGGCGATCCGCGAAGTTCACGTTCAGAAAGTAGAAACCATTACAGCATGTCGTCATTTACTTGAACTCGATATCTCTTTTTTCATTCCAAACGACATAACTCCAATCACAAATTAATCACAAAATAAACTTTTAACAACATTGTTAATGTTTCCTTCATTGTAAAAACTACCAAGTCAACAGTTAAAAGGATTTTGAGCCGATAGGTGTTACGGCCTCGGCAAGATCGATGGAGACAGCGATCTGTTGGCTTATACACCGCCCAACTAGCTATGTGGAATTCTCTCACGTGGAGATTTAAACCCACGACGTTTGAACTTTGGCCGAGGTCATTATTTACTTTTAATGATGTTTATATACGAATCAAAAAGAAGATAATTAGTTTTGGGTCATCCTTTCCACATATCTTGTGGGATTGTGAGTTGGAGAGACGGCTGTGCTGGGGAGGGGTTTTTGGCATTCTCTCAAGCGGGTATTCAAACCATGTCCTTATAAAAGGTCTTTGTCCGAGGTCACCGAGTCTGATCGGTGCAGCCGTTTGTGCGGCACCCGGGAAAATAACGTTATGCGGGAGTCCAAACCTGAAAATGCTGGAGGCCAAAGCTGAAATTGGAAAAATAATATAGCTTATTTTAGTCCAGGTGATCCCAGGATTACCCACCCAAAATATCGTTGCGATCGGTTCAGCCGTTTCTGCGGTACCTTTGAACGAACGAACGAACGAACGGACAGACGGACGGACATTTGGTGAATTATAGTAAGATTATTATTATTATTTTCTTCTTTGGTGTGTCACTGTTTATGTATTCAGCAGGTAAGCTTTCCTTGGGACTCACAATATTCCACTTCCTGGGTCTTACTCTCGCTCCTGTTTATTGTTACTTTTCAGCAGCACAGCTTTCTATCACTGCCTTGTTACCTCCACCTCCGAAGGTGGATGGAGGTTATCTTTTCACCCCTGTCTGTTTGTTTGTTTGTTTGTTTTTCTGTAAGCAGGATATCTCAAAAGGTTGTGGATGGATTCAGCCAAAATTTGGTGGACATATTGAGTGTATGACAAGGATGAATTGATTAGATTTTCGTGAACATCGGGATACGGATCCTGATATGAGACTTTTTAAAGTAATTCTTCACCACATCCACTCCATTGGGGCACATTAATTAATTTAATTATGCATGCTATCGAGTTCTGATAGGTTTATTATTAACAGTTTAACAGTCTGATTAACAGTCTGATTTATTAACAGTTCATAGAACACTTTGCCCCGCACTGTCTTAAGAAACAAGAACATGGGTCCGGCAGATTTGATTGGTCGTGATGATGTAAGATGCCGTAATATTTTGTCCTAGTACTGATAAACGGAAGTATTTTGAAAGTATCAAGAGGGTGATTTGTGTTCTAAGGCGTTCAATTATATATTTCAATTGAAATAAAATAAATATTTTTAAGGTTGTGGAAAAACAAGTTCCGGAAGTTTACCACCGGTGATGTAGCGTCTTTTACACCACCTAGCCTTATTTAACACGTTACATTGGCTTTTAGTTCTTGTTGTTTTTGTCATTTATGACATCCGTAAAAACAGTATGTTTTCTGTTTGGAATGATTTTCAGTTTTGTGTGACTGTCAGACAGACAGGCAGAGTGAATATATTAACTCATCTTCGCGATTGGGATAAATTCAGAACCAAAGTGTACTGTTCAGGTTCGTTTTCCGATTCAAGTTCAAAATATAACATTCAATTTAAATAATTTGTTCATCGATCCTAAAGTGATGTTTGGAGACAGGACAGACAGACAGACACTAATCAATTGCTTAAACCCCGCTTTACACCCCACGTGCATGGAAAAATTATTACTACCTCGCCACCAAAGGTGGACAGAGGTTATGTTTTTATTCCTGTCTGTCTCTATCTGTCTGTCTGTGAACAGAATACTGTATCTGTATAAGTTGTATACAGTAGAAGAATACTGTATAAGTTGTGGACAGATTCGGACAAAATGCGGTGGAGTGGTTGTGTGTATGACGAGGAAGATGCGATCAAACTATGGTGAAGGTCTTCATCCGGACACTGGAATTTTATAATTTTTAAAGTGATTCTTCACCATTGAGAGATGAGGCCAAAAACAATATCCAGGATGATATCTCAAAAGGTTGTGGGTGAGTTATGACAAAACTAGGTGGATGAGTTGGGTAAGTGACAAACAATCTGATTTGATTTTGGTTCAGGTCTGGATTCTCCTATCAGTGGGATACAAAACAAACTGCTTAGCCTGGCGGAGGTATGCGCTCCACCAAGTGCTGTTCTAGTTAGGTTTCCATTGTTCACCAAACGTTGGTCCGATTGACACGAAATTTTCACCAAGTGATTTGCTAGACATGTAGAATTTTTAACTGCTAATTATGACGTCATACGTCACGTGGTATTGGCGCCATCTTGGAAAAAAAACCTTCAACTTTGCCCCTCTATATCTCCGAAACGGCTTAATGGAAAAAAAATGGAGTTATGGCTTATTCAAAATAACTCTGCAATGGGACCAAAAAATATGTTTATTTAGGATATTAAAAAGTGCTAACGTTATGAGGTTAGAATTTGACAAATAGAACCCTTGATGACACGAATATGATATTTTTTTACATTACCTAAGTGAAAAAAAATCAGAATGCAAAACATTTCGACGTCATACGCCACATGGTTCGGCCGCCATATTGTTTTTCATGAAAAACACTAAACCACCATTTTCTATGCAACAGCAAATAAGATGGAGCCCAAACTTTGCATGCATAATTGCATACCCATGCCGAACAAAAAGTTCCTGGGTGATGACGTCATACGTCACATGGATTTGGAGTTATGATGTTTTTAAGCATAATCTTTAAAACCTATCTCCTCCCTCATTTTTGAAGATATCGAGTGGAAACTTTACACAAATGTTCCCCATGTGGGGAAGTTAAAACGTTACTTGGGAAGCTGCTTCGATAAGTCACATGGTTTGGCCGCAATAACTAATTGAACGAAAAGCTAAAAAAGCTTCAATCTCTTGAACCACTGCATTGATCGACTTGAAACTTTAATGTAATGTATCTCTCATCAAGGGGAATAAGTATTTAAAATTTCAACATGATTTGTTGTACTGTCTGGAAGCTAGAAGTTAGTGTTGAAAGAAGAAGAAACGCAACACTTTTTATTCTCAGGCCATCTAACTGATTTGCCATTGCCTTTTTTCGGATTTATTTCCTTAAAAAATCATCTTCTCTGCAATAGTTGGACCAATTGACAGGAAAATTTCAACATAGGAGCACCTCGGCCGGTACAATCTTATAATAGTAATTATGAAGTCACTTCATGTGGTACTGGCACCATCTGGAAAAACCAAAAAACTTCGCACCTCTATCTCCAAAGCCGCTGTGCAGAAAAAATTGAGACATGTCTCATTGCAAAGAACTCTCCATGCAGAATAACATTGACAAATGTTACGTGAATTTTTTTTTTGGAACGATGCATTTATGTGAATGATTAGGTCATAGGTGTCTCCATTATGACGTCATAAACATCGACAAGTAAAAAACTTCATCCGATCAGAATGAAATTTCGAGCATCATCTCGGTATAAATTAATGCAGAACAAGTGTGTAAAATTTCAACATGATTGATTGTACGGTCTGGAAGATAACATTTGTTATTGTGTGAAGAAGAAGAAACTCTCCATTTTATCTTCTCGAGCCATGTGACTTTTCAGTGTACCCTTAATTATGATCAAAGTGGGGTTGTATCAAACCAAGTCCAATGAAAGCGGGGTTGTATCAAAGCATGTCCAATGAAAGCGGGGTTGTGTCAAGGCGGGGTTGTGTCAAGGCGGGCGGGGTTGTGTCAAGGCGGGGTTGTGTCAAGGCGGGGTTGTGTCAAGGCGGGGTTGTGTCAAGGCGGGGTTGTGTCAAGGCGGGGTTGTGTCAAGGCGGGGTTGTGTCAAGGCGGGGTTGTGTCAAGGCGGGGTTGTGTCAAGGCGGGGGTTGTGTCAAGGCGGGGGTTGTGTCAAGGCGGGGGTTGTGTCAAGGCGGGGGTTGTGTCAAGGCGGGGGTTGTGTCAAGGCGGGGGTTGTGTCAAGGCGGGGTTGTGTCAAGGCGGGGTTGTGTCAAGGCGGGGTTGTGTCAAGGCGGGGTTGTGTCACGGCGGGGTTGTGTCACGGCGGGGTTGTGTCACGGCGGGGTTGTGTCACGGCGGGGTTGTGTCACGGCGGGGTTGTGTCACGGCGGGGTTGTGTCACGGCGGGGTTGTGTCACGGCGGGGTTGTGTCACGGCGGGGTTGTGTCACGGCGGGGTTGTGTCACGGCGGGGTTGTGTCAAGGCGGGGTTGTGTCAAGGCGGGGTTGTGTCAAGGCGGGGTTGTGTCAAGGCGGGGTTGTGTCAAGGCGGGGTTGTGTCAAGGCGGGGTTGTGTCAAGGCGGGGTTGTGTCAAGGCGGGGTTGTGTCAAGGCGGGGTTGTGTCAAGGCGGGGTTGTGTCAAGGCGGGGTTGTGTCAAGGCGGGGTTGTGTCAAGGCGGGGTTGTGTCAAGGCGGGGTTGTGTCAAGGCGGGGTTGGGTCAAGGCGGGGTTGGGTCAAGGCGGGGTTGGGTCAAGGCGGGGTTGTGTCAAGGCGGGGTTGTGTCAAGGCGGGGTTGTGTCAAGGCGGGGTTGTATGAAAGCATGTCCAATGAAAGTGGGGCTGTATGAAGGCGGGGCTGCATGAAGGCGGGGCTGCATGAAGGCGGGGCTCAATGAAGGCGGGGCTCAATGAAGGCGGGGCCGCATGAAGGCGGGGCCGTATGAAGACTGGGCTCAATGAAGGCGGGGCTCAATGAAGGTGGGTCTGCATGAAGGCGGGGCCGTATGAAAGCGAGGTTCTATCAACGTGGGGTTGTATCAAGGCATGTCCAATGAATGCGGGGCTGCATGAAGGCGGGTCTTCATGAAGGCGGGGCCGCATGAAGGCGTGGCTGTGTCAAAGCAAGGTTCTATCAAAGTGGGGTTGTATCAAAGCATGTCCAATGAAGGCTGGGCTGTATGAAGGCGGGGATGTATAAAGCGGGGTTGTATCAAAGCGGGGTTGTATCAAAGCGGGGTTGTATCAAAGCGGGGTTGTATCAAAGCGGGGTTGTATCAAGGCATGTCCATTGAAAGCGGGGTTGTATCAAAGCATGTCCATTGAAAGCGGGGTTGTATCAAAGCATTACCAATGAAAGTGGGGTTGTGGGAAGTGGCAGTTCTAGTTACTTTTGTTATTATTGCTTTTTACCCATCAAACATCACTCTGCCATCAAAGCTGAGTGTGAAAATGTCTATTTCTCAGGACCTTGCTCGCACTCTGGATACATACACATAAATGCACATCTGTACACACACTCGTGCACACATCTGACTTCATGGAAGAGCTCGAAGAGAGGATGGATGACTGACATACTGATGATGGTGTGCTAAGGAATAGATACAAAACTTTATTCAGGCCAGTAAAGATTGCTATAATTGGGGATTTTCTTGTGTGATTAGTGGATTACCTTAATGTAACACAATTCATCATTGAGTGGTTCTTCTTCATCACCATGCAAATAGCTGCAGTCTGTTATATCTAGAATTGGTCATGGATGAAATGAACAGGATTGCTATTGAGGTATTTAACCGCAGTGGGAAGCAAAAATAAGCTGAATTTTTGACGTTAACCGTCGGAGCAAAATCGCTCTTTGGTTTCAGCTCAGATGAAGAGTTAACACCCGAAACTTCCCACGGCGGTTAGCATACCTCGATCGACGTCCTGTTCTTTCATCCATTATTTTACCAGTGTGCCAACGCAGATCGACACTGGTGGCCTTCACCCCAAAACTCGTTCTTCATTAAACATATCGGTATCTAGTATAGACTTTTGGGGAAATCGGTGAAGATTCCAGGGGTCAAGCAAAATTTATATTTTATATATTTATTTATATAAAATAAATATATAAAACATAAACATATTTATTGTTTTTTTTATTGTTATGTAAAAGTATATTATTTATTTATTTTTTGGTGGTTCGCTGGGCCACCTGACCAGATATTCTTTTCGGGTGGCCTGTCTATTATTTGATGGTGAATTTGTGTTTTTTTTTTTTGACACTTAAACATGAATAATAAAAAAAAAAACAAAAAAAAAAACGGTAATCGCTTTGGATAATGTAAAAGCGGCTTCTCGCATGAATAAACGCGTGGTAATCTTTGTTTCCACAGTGCCCATGGTTGCTCAAATAGTCGAGCACGGGCTTTTCTTTGCTCCCGAGTCCCGACGTGTTTGTTCAGATGCTTTCTGACAGTTCTGTGATTTTTCCCGGAGTTCCGGCTTCGATGGCCGTCGGCACGGCAAATTTCTGCTTTCTACGACACCCGAAAGACACCGAACATTAACATCTGTCAATCAGTTTCTCTCCCTTCCACAGATCTCTCGATGTCCCTGTTCTCTACTGTTGTGCTTGTGTGCTTCCCTCTCTCTCCCCATCTTGTCTCTCCCTCCCTTTATTGTTTTATGTGTCCGTTTATGTATTTTGTGTTTAATGTGCTAATGTATGTTTGATGTGCGATCCCTTACACGAGCCTCGATCTTGTATCCAAAAAAAAAAAAAAAAAAATATGGGGGGGATTCATGGCAGAATAAAAAGGGATTTATGTTTTTACGATGCTGTTGTTTGTGACCGCCATCGTCGGTGGTATTGTAAGTGTAAGCTAAAATGGCAATCCATTATACATTATTCACAACTGATTTTCTTTTAAACCTAACATTAGTTCTAACTTTTGGTCGTTTTTCTCGAGCCCCATTCCTGCACCCCAACAAATACAAAGATACAAATTGATAAAGTTCACGCTCTTCAAAACAGAGATATGAAACACACAACAACGAAAAAATCCATGTGGGTAACATAAAAGACGCACTTTATTCAGAAGTTACGGTGAAAACGTCATTGTATCATATGTTATTTAATTAATAAAAATAAATAAATCCCCCTTCAGTATTATCCCGGGTATAGCTATCATATCGATAGAGCCCTCTGCATCGTTGCAGTCGCTTGGTTTGCTTCTGATGGGAAGAGGAAGCAATTACTGTTTTGTTTTTGTGTTTCTTTTTTGAGAAGTTTGAATGTTTGAAAACTTTCTGGTGTTTGAATCATTAATTCCATCCCATTGATTTCTTTTAATTTGTAGCATAAACAGCTTTTTGTTCCTTTGAGGGATGAGTCTTTATCAAGTCTAGTTGGTGAAAAATTCCGTGCCATGGAAGAGGTTTCTAACAATGTTTGTGTTTTTTTTTTGTTATTTTTGGTAAAATATAGATTTTGATTTTTGAAAAGCTCTCGTCAGTTTAGCAGGTTTTGTTTCGAAATTTGAACGGCACGAAGTGGTACATTCAATTTTACTTATTTATTTTCATACAAACTGAGTTGTAATTCATTTTTTGAATCCTTTTTCACTTTATCATATCCTTTATCACTATTTATCACTTTATCAATATCCTCCTCTTTAAGTAAGTTATTCATTGTGTTTTCTAAAGTCAAAAAAATCCCTGATCTTTGAGGAAGTTACCCCATCCACGAGGTTGTATATCTGTTTGATCCCTTTTCCACTAATTTGGAAAATTCGAACCCTTCCAGGCCTTGCACATCACGTGAGTAAAAGGAAAGTCTTGCTTTCTGGAGGCTCCGCGGAAGCCAAGTGGAACAGCCGGGTGGCGGGGGGCTAGTTTTCTTGCTTTGATTCCAAAGAATTGCCCTCACAAGCCTGGACAGATGTTCACCATGGTTTTGTGGATGTTTATCTACAAATGTATGTACAAAGTAGAATGGGGGCTGCGCCCCTCTCTGACTCGCTCCCAAATGCATTGTATCATTTGGGAGCGTTGCTGTTTCTCTGACTGTACGTGCCACGGGAGATCCTGTAGGTCTACAGTATTGTATAATGGTCGTTCCTTCACTCGCTTTTTTATTTTTGTTGTGTTTAGCTGCTTTTTGGCAATCGTTGTGTTTCCATGTGGGAGTCATTGGGTGGAATTTCTACATCCATACAGTTGGGGTTGGAAGCCCACCCTTCCAACTCCCAACATAGGCAAAGTTTCCTAGGCACACACGTGTCCACTCCCCCTTACCCTCCCCTCATCTGCCTCCCCGCGTGGGCGTGTTGGACCATGCACTGGCTCCTTGAAAACTCACAACTTCCTGCAAATGACACATCTAGCCACTCCCAATGCTGTACTAACCGTGCCGCGCTCTCAGATACCCTCATTTAGGGTCTTTTTCCCTATTCCTGCTGCACGTGTATGATAGTTCGTCTGTGCTCCTCCTCATGGCTTTTTCTAATCAGAACGATGCAGTTTGAATTCCTCGGATGTTACCTGGATGGGATGAGACTGAACACGCTGAGCATGGGTATTGTTGGACTTGTTTGAATGTTGTCAGAACTGGGGGGTTGCACCAATGATGCGAGACCAATATGACTCCTTGACAACTTGTGGAATGCTGAATGTCCTGCACTGGGCACCTTTGCCAAGAAGGCCATCTGGATATGACCAAGGTCACCAAAGGTCTTTGCTGGTTTGCTGACCCTACGTTGGGTGAGATGTGCCTTGGTTTGGAGAAATGCCCAGAAAGCCTTTACAGCTGAGTTTAGGATGTGCGACTGTGGATCCGAAGCAGAACCTTTATGGTAACGCCATGAAACGTGTGCGCGTGGTCGTTCTTGATGAGGGAGAAGATGTCCCACTATACATGTTCACCCTGCCACGGCCCAGCCCATCCACACCTAAAACGGTACACCGCATAGCCTACGCACTTACCGGTGATAGTGATGCTCATACACAAAGGTAAAATCTCCATCCAGAGGTCCCTTGGTTTGTTTAACCAACACGAGTCTAATGCTCTCGTTGTGTTCAGTTGGTGAAACTGCCCCTGTTTTTTTTAACGTGCCTCCATTTTTATTTGGCATAGATGGCATGATGAGTTTGCTGTAAATTCTACAGAGACTAAAAAAAACAAAAATTGACTTTGATTGATTTTGTTAACCTGATATTTTCTTTACCTGAACATTACTGTGTTTAAATACTGTTTCACCCCCACTGGGGCCTCTCCGCAGAAGGCCTCCACTTTTACACTGCAACCCACACTCGTGTTGCTTCCTTTCATGCCATCCACACGAGCCATCTGGTTTTCTTAATTCACGAATCATTTGTGTTTGGGAAGTGAACCCAACATGGTCCACTCTGTGGGATGAGTTCTACTGGTCCTACTTACCTGTGAATTTATTTTGGCTTGGCAATGTTCTACCAGTGCCGTGATGTGTGTTGCACCGCTCTCGCAAGGTTTAGCTCGTTGTCTTTTTCCTCTCTCACTGATTTGCCGTGCTCAGACTGGCACTCCGAATTACTGGTCCACCCTTGCCTGGTTAGCCTGGTGTTGGCTTAGCGGTTAGGGTGCCGGCTTGGGATCCTAGGATCCTGGGTTTGAATCCCGGTCGATCGCTGAATTAACGCCAGGGGGGTTGACTCAGCCTGTCATCCTTCCGAGGTCGGCAAATTGAGTACCAGGTTGCTGGGATGAATGATCACGGTGTGTACCCCGATTTAGAATAGGTACACCGTATCCCTGCACATCGTAAGAGTGTGATCAAGGGTTGGCGTCAGGAAGGACATCCTGCCATAAAAACATTGCCTCAAACAGGGAACCATGATTGTCATGGGACCCGCAAGGCTAACCCCTGCTCTAGCGGGGAAAATGGCCTTAAAACGATCATTCATTCATTCATTCATTCCTCGCCCTCACTCGTTGTTCAGGTGTGCCCCGATTGATGCGCAAGTCCTTGTACACTCACACGTCCAAGTCGTTTGTTGCATTTAGCCGGATGCTCCGAGATCCATTGCTTTTTGTGTGCGTGGACGAGCGGCCAAGGTTGGTCTCGTGGTCGGCCTCTGGACCACCGTAAATACGAGCCTTATTAACATGCCGCACTTGTGTGCTTGAAGGTTTGTCTCCAGCCGTGTTGTGTGATCCCTTTTTATGGTATTTTATATTTTACTTTTCTCCAGAATTTCGTGTCTTTGTCTTGATGCTCCGTGTGGTGGGGAAAAGGGGTTGGTTACCTTTTAATTGTGGTTTACTTATGCACAGGAATCTGTCCTTGAAGCTCAGGTTGATATGGATGATCTGCTCGGTTGATGCTTGACATACCCAGGGACTCAGTCATGGGGGAATGCTCATCTGCAATTTATGCTTTTGATGGTGTAAACGATTCCCTTTGAATGGCATTTTGTTGCATATTTGAGAACTTTCCTTATGATTGGGGAGAAAGTCAAAGGGCCCGTTGTGCTATGCGACATTATTATTGAATGAATAAGCGCCCTTGTTGTTTTTATTACTCTGCCGATGAAGTCGCCGGAGGTACTGTTTTTGGGTTGTTTGTCCGGCTGTCCGTGCATCCGTCCGTCCGTCGGTAATAGGTTTCCGTTGCCGTGATAACTTGAGAATGGCTGAAGGGATCTGTCAAACTTGTTCGGGGTATTTTTAATGATGTAAAGATGAACTGATTAGATTTTGGGGTCATGAGGTCAAAGGCCAAAGGTCAGAGGTCGTGTTAAGTAAAAATCGTGTTACCGTGATAACTTGCGAACGAATGATGGGATTTTGACCAAAGTTGGCACAAGTATGTATTATGATGCAAAGATGAACCGATTATATGATGGGGTCAAGAGGTCAAGTGTCCCATTAGTTAAAAATTATTCTGTTACCGAGCTAACTTGTGAACCAGTAATTGGATTTTGACCAAACTTGGTATAAATATATATTATGATGAACTCATTAGATTTTGGCATCAGAGGTCAATGGGCAGTCATGCCAGGTAAAAAATGTGATAGTTGAGAGCAGCTGAATGGATTTAAATCAAACTTGGTACAAGTATGTGTAATGATGTAATACTATGGGTTGAGGCATATCGGTCGACGTCTCGCTACATCCAAGAGTGTCTTTCTTGTTTACAATTAAACCTGATAGATGAGCCAACGTTGATCATTGGGTTTGATTATTGGGTTGTTACCGGCATGGTTACCTGGAGTGCAGATCTTGGAAAATTGAACGTTGAGTTTTGTGTGAAACATATTCTACCTTTTTCTTTTCAGCCACCGCTGGTTCAGGCAATTTTCAATGGGGACCCAGAGGAAGTGCAATCCCTTATTTGCAAGAAGGAAGATGTCAATGGACTGGTGAGTCAATTTGTGGGATAAGCAGTCTTCTTGGAGTGTAACATGCACTTAGTTTTGGTGTTATGTCGGTTTTCTTTGTTGGAATAATGGGAATCGGTGTTGCATTGTATGAATTGATTTATACCACCTGGTAAATTAACTGCGTACTGTCATGTAATTCTCTACCGTACCATGATTTGTACAATGCTCGAGCCTTTGATGGACGCAAGGCACTGTTTACATATTATGTACTTGTATCCCTCATTGTACAGTCAGTGACTCAAAGGGCTGGCAGGATGGCCGAGACTCCTAGAGGTACGCATACTCACCTTTAAGCTTTCTAGCCTGGGTTTGAATCCAGACCCAGCTATAAACTGTCATCCCGGTGTTTCACAGGCAGGTGATTCATAAAGGTGTCCCCTCCCTTGGATGGACATTAACCAGACATCCTGTCTGCAAGCATCCGTTGGTGGACGGTAAAGACCCCAGGGTGTCCTTCACGAAGGGTCGGCGAGCTATCGCCGGAACATCATGGCCAAATTACTAATTCATTCATTCACCTCAGTTGAACGATCCGATTCGTGAAAGACTTGGGCATATCTTCCCTCGGTCAACCCCACAAGAGCGTGGGAATAATTGTGGCTGTTAGAAAAAGAAGATACAGCAAATTTGTCCATATCCATCCACAACCTTTTGAGATATCCTGTTCACAAACAGGGGTGAAAACAACGTTCATCCACCTTCAGTGGTGGTGGTTATGAGGCAATTCTCTGTGTCTGTGTGTATGCATTTACATCTTATAATCATAGAAGAAGGAAAAACACGGTTTGCCCGATCTCCACCAAATTTTTCATACGTTTTGGTAGTACCCAGGGTAATCGGCGCCCCTCCCCCTTCCACCCTGCGAGGGTGGGTGGAGGGAATGTCTTCCCAATGCTCCCAAATGGAGCACATGTTTCTAGTACAGTACATAAAATTAACTTTGTGTTTGGTTGGTACTTAGTGGTGTTCACACACATTAGATGGATGTTCTCATCTCATCGGCTAATATTTATTGTTGAGTCTTTTGGAACGTTCTTCAAAGTCATTTTATATTTTCGAACATGCTCGCAGAATATCGACTGTGATAATTGTACTAATGTGTGCACCTTCTTCTTTAATATGCGGCACAAGGCTGTGGGTTGCATCATTGGCTAAGGGTGTGGCTGTGCTGCTGATTCAATGCCCTCTGTAGGTTAGGGCAAGAATTATTAATTTGTTCAGGATTGCGGCGATGTATCGCCTACTCTTGGCGAAGGACACCATGGGATCGTTAATGTCCACCAACTAATACTTACATACGGGATGCCAAGTTTAACGTCCATCGGATGGATGGCATATATATTGATGAATTGCCCTGCCTGTGAAACACCGGAATGACATTTTATAGCTGGGTCGAGATTCAAACCTCACAATAGACAGCCAAGAGTTGAGTGTCTTTACCTCTAGGTCTAGGTCATAATCTGTTCACCAAGTTGATGTGATTTGCCTTGGATCATTTATTTGTATCTGACATGACGCTCTGATTTCTGGGTTTGAAGGATGATGAGAAGCGGACACCTCTCCATGCCGCTGCCTACCTTGGCGAATCGGACATTTTGGAACTACTCATCATAGGAGGTAAAGTTTTGAGGTTTTCCCCCCCCCCCCCCCCCCCCCTTCTTGGTTTCTCCATCCTACTGTTTAAAAAAAAATTATTTTATTACCTTTATTGCCTTTCTTTTTATTTGACCCCGACTGGTTTCACCAGAGGGCCTATAATAGCCTTGCTCTGTCTGTGTGTCTGTCCATCTGCCCTTGCTCTCTGCCACCTGTGTTTTCTCGATTTTGTGTATATATATATATATATATATATATATATATATATATATATATATATATATATATATATATATATATATATACTAGTGGAGTCACCCGTGGGAATCCCATGGGCATGGACGTGTGTGACATTTGGACATCTTGATTTAGATGCTGCAAATTTTACAAAATGGTTACTGGCAATTCATCAGATCCAGAAATGGTGTAATGAACACAATTTATTTATTTCACATAAGATGTGACGCCTCACTCCTCTCCACCTGACACTCTCCTCTCTCCACCCTCACGCCTCTCAAATCCCACTCCTCCTCACACCCTTCTCCAATACCTCCTCACACTCCTCTCCAATCCCTCACACCCCTCTCCAATCCCTCACACTCTTCTCCAATTCCTCACACTCCCCTCCAATCGCTCCTCGCTCTCCTCTCCAATCACTCCTCACTCTCCTCTCCAATCGCTCCTCACTCTCCTCTGCAATCGCTCCTCACTCTTCGCTCCAATCGGCCCTCACTCTCCAACTCCTTGCTCCTCACTCTCCAACCCCTCGCTCCTCACTCTCCAACTCCTCGCTCCTCACTCTCCAACCCCTCGCGCCTCACTCTCCAACCCCTCGCTCCTCACTCTCCAACCCCTCGCCCTCACTCTCCAACCTCTCGCCCCTCACTCCAACCCCTCGCCCCTCACTCTCCAACCCCTCGCTCCTCACTCTCCAACTCCTCACTCCTCACTCCTCTCCTGTCTCATTCATTTTGGAAATGGAAGTTTCCACGCAACGCATGAATTGTCACGATCCTCAAGAGGAAGTATCTTGTAATCATTAAATGGCAAGTAAATTACATTGTGAAAATTAAAGATTTCAAATAAACCTATTTAAAGTGTTTTTTTGTTTTTTTTGTTTTTTGTATACATAATCGAGGTTCGTGAAAGAGCTAACATTTATCACACATACAAATTAAACAGACAAACAACCAAAGTATATAAAAAGGGGAGTGGTATACAAGATGAGGAGAGAAGGTGAAGCACATAAACACAACATTTGTGAGAGACATTGGGAATGTGTGGGAGGGAGAGGGCTTGGGGGGAGGCAGCATGGGAAGGGGGGGTGTTGGGAGAAGTATAAACACAAGGACACCAAGGACTTCCAGGAAAGAAGTTGGTATTTCAAAAAAGAGGATTTGGGGTGAAATTAGCGAGGGTAGAAAAGATCAAGGTTTTGGATGGGGGAAGATAAGAGATGGTGGTGAACAGCTGTTTTGAAGACCTGGAGGGACGAGTGGGATTGAAGGGAGTGGGGGAGTTTGTTCCAGAGGTGGGAGAAAAGAGGAATGAAAGAGTGAAGGTGAGCAGTGAGTCTTGATTTAGGCAGTTTAACCATAAGAGGGTTGCAGGCAGATCTTGTGCGACCTTCAGGAATATTTGGGGGACAGAGCCCAGAGAGAGCTGGAGGAGCAAGGCCGGAGAGGAGCCGGTAGAAGACAGAAAGACCACCAACCTGCCTGCCGTGAGTAAGTGAAAGGCCCTCGGAGGTAGCTTCATCACGGGAGATTCCAATGATTCTGAACGCTTTGGTTTCAACAGCATGAAAACGAGCTAGGTGTGAGGCAGGAGCACCAGCCCAGAGGGGAGAGCAGTATTCCATTGAGCTGCGGATGAAAGCCTTGTATGTGGTGAGGAGCTCAGGTGTGCCAAGGAAGGACTTAGCACGACGGAGGATGCCCAGTCGGCGACTGGCTTTGGAGGTCAGATTTGAAATGTGGTTTTCCCAGGAAAGATCATGGCAGATAGTGAGACCCAAAAGCTTGAGTGACAGAACTTCTTGGAGAGGACTATTCAGAAAGTGGATGGGAGGGTTGTCCAGTCGGTCTTTTCGGAGAGACATCGTAAGAGTGTGAGATTTGTCAGGATTGAAAGACATGTTCCACTTGTTTGCCCAGTCAGTGATTTTGTCCAGGTCTTGTCCAGGTTTTGTCCAGCTTTTTCCAGGTTTTGTCCAGTGAGGAGGCTGCAGACTGCCGATCTGAGGGATGAGGAATGGAGCGGCAGAGAGTGGAGTCATCAGCAAAGAGATAGAGAGGATTATCAAGAGAGTCGGAGAGATCATTGATGAAGACCGCAAAAAGCACAGGGCCCAGAACACTGCCTTGGGGAACTCCAGCCTGAACAGGAAGAGGAGATGAGAGAACCCCATTCAGGGCCTCACGTTGACTACGACTAGAGAGGAAGTCCGCCAGCCATGCGTGGAGATTTCCATGGATACCAAAGGAGGAGAGTTTGGTGAGCAGAGCGGGGTGCCAGACCGTATCGAAGGCATGTGATATGTCGAGGGAGACGGCTTAAATTTCCTGTTTGGCATTGAGGACCTCCGTCCATTGTTGAGACAGCAGAAGCAGCATGTCCAGAGTAGAGTGACCTGGTCTGAAACCAAATTGATGATCAGAGATCAAGCCATTGGAGAAGAGGAAAGATTTCATATCCGAAGCAATGATGGATTCCATGACTTAGCTGATAATTGGGAGAAGGCTGATTTGTCTGTAGTTGCTAGGATCTGTTTTTGCACGTTTTTTGTGTAAAGCGGTGATGTTGGCTAATTTCCAAGCAGATGGCAGTTGACCTTGAGCAAAAGAGCGGGTGAAGAGAACAGAGAGAGGGAGTGAAAGAGCGGAAGAACAGGATTTTAGGACCCGTGGGCTGATGCCGTCAGGTCCAGTTGCAGAATCAGAGTCGAGGGTTGACAGAAACTTTTCCACCTTGTCAGGAGGAAAGGACACAGAGTCCAGGAGCAGCTGAGTACGACTGGGTAGGGTGGGTACAGAGAGGGATGGGTTTGGGACACAATATTTAGAGGCAAACACAGAGTTGAGACATTCAGCTTTTTCACGTGCGGAGTCAGCTGTGTAGCCATTTCAGGTAAGGGAGGGGATCGAGAGGGAACAAACACCAGAAACAAATTTGACCAGCCGCCACCAGGATTTGGAAGAGGGAGACAGATAAGAGTTCGGTCTTGAGAACGGAGAGATATTGTTTCCTGGCTCTCCTAAGGGTGGACACACACTTGTTTCGGGCTTTGTGAAAGGAAATGAGATTTCCTTCCGTTGGATTTGCTTTCCAGGAGATGAAGGCAAGTTGTTTCTGGGCAACAGCCTCACCACAAGATTACGTGTACCATGGACGGGAGGAAGGGTATGACAACTGAAGACGAGGTGGGATAAATCTGTGCATGAGAGAGAGCAATTTACTTTGGAAGAATTCCCTGGATGAGTTGATGTCAGAGGTGGTGGAGCTGGGAGACCAGTCCAGATGATTGATGGCTGCTTGAAGACCGTGCCAGTTGGCCTGAGTGAAATGCCAGACTCGTCGATGCTGAGGAGGCTCCCTGAGAATGGTCAGAGAGATGTCCACTTTAACAAGCACATGATCAGATGAGCCGATTGGAGCAGAAGAAGAGCAGCAGACATTTTCAGGGAAGTTAGTCATAACCAAGTCCAGAAGAGAAGATGCTCCGTTGACTGAGATCCGGGTCGGGAAATTGACAGATTGTGTCACGTCAGTCCCAGTGAGTCGCAGAAGTCCTTTGCTGAGGAGCCATGGCTGGTGAGAGAGGTACCCACACCCAGCCAACTGGCATGGTGACAATTGAAATCACCACATATGAGGAAGAGAGAGTTGGGATGAGTCGATAGAAGTTGGTCCATATTATCAGACAGCGAGATGTAGATGGAGTCATCACTGTTTGGTGGACGGTACAGCACGCATATGAACAAGAGGTTGGAGCGAAGGGGAAGCCGTAGCCAGATGTATTCTTGGGGGTGAGGTGGAGAGAGGGCAGTGCAGGGCGAGTGAGGAAGAGAGTTTTTGATAAAGATAGCAACCCCACCTCCAGGACAAGGCTCAGGTCTATCATACCGGAGGAGGGAGTAACCCAGGAGAGATACTAAGGAATCAGAGACATCATGAAGGAGGAAAGTTTCTGTTAAGCAGATCACGTCTGGTTTGTCAGAAGCAACCTGTATGGAGAGATCAGTTAAGTTTGAACGAAGGCCCCGGATGTTTGAGGTCTATACCGTTAATCAAGAGGAAGGGGGAGCATCGGATACAGAACAGGGGGGAGGAGTACCAAGTTGTGGAAGATGTGGAAGAGGAGGAAGAGGTCGTGAGAGCTGTTGAAGGTGTGTCAGATATTTCAGAATAGCTCTGAGAAAGGGAAGGATGGGGCAGACAAAAGGTTTGATGGTGATTGGGTGAGGCACATTGAGGTGTTATTTGAGGAGGGGGAAGAGCGAAGCAGGAGGTTGGGGGTGATGGAGGTGAGAGTTGGAAGGGGGAAGAAGCGGGGAGGACGCTTTGAGGAGGAGGGGTGTGAGGGGGGAAATGGAGAAGAAATGAGGATGGGGAGATTTGAAGGGGAGGGGCGAGGGGGGAGTTTATGAGGGGAGGGGTTAGGGGGGAGTTTAGGAGGGAAGGGACAAGGGGAGGGATTTGAAAGGGATGGGAGAGATTTGGAGGGGAGGGGTGAGGGTGGAGTCTTGGAGGGGAGGGGCTAGGGGGAGTCTTGGAGGGGAGGGTGTGGGGGGAGTTTAGGAGGGGAGGGGTGATGGGGAAGTTTATGAGGGGAGGGGTTAGGGGGGAGTATAGGAGGGAAGGGGCAAGGGGGGAGATTTGAAAGGGATGGGTGATTGGGAGGATTTGGAGGGGAGGGGCCAGGGGGAAGATTTGGAAGGGATGGGTGATGGGGAAGATTTGGAGGGGAGGGGTGATGTGGAAGTTTTGGAGGAGAGGGGTGATGGGGAAATTTTGGAGGGGAGGGGTGATGGGGAAGATTTGTCGGGGAGGGGTGAGATTGGATTTTGGAAAGTGTACGATTAATGGGAAACGAACAATTATTGCAAAATGAGTTTCTTGTGACCTTCGAGTCAAAATACGTTTAAGGACGTTGGATGGGTGGTGGAGTGCAGGTGAGTTTAGGGAATGTAGAAAAAAGGTGCTGTAAGAGATGGATTTTTTTTTTGGGATGAATAGATTTGGTGAGAGTTGAAAGCAACCTTTTAAAGAAGAAGAAGAAAAAGGTGTTATAATATACGACAGAATACAGTACTTCAGGGGAAAGTTGAAACATTTTAAAATTGAGCAGTGAAAACTATTTGAGGAAATGGGGAAGAAACACGTGGTCAAAGATCGAACGAACGAATAAGAACAACGAATAAACTAATAAGAACAGAGAAGGAAATGTTTTTTTTGGTTTTCTTTTTCTTTTTTTGAGTTGAGATTTTAAACAAGGAAGTAGGCTATGGGGTGAAAAGACTGGGAAAAACAGAGAATGAAAGTTATTGGAGCACAAAAGACGGACCGCTGAGAGAAA
>NC_136266.1:11985131-12037631 GCF_964187855.1 Myxine glutinosa
TGCGGTATTAGGAGGTTTAAAGGCGACACAGAAAGAACTAAAAGATGACTTGGTAGCGACGAAGAGGGAATGTCAGATGGTACGTGAGGGACTGACAACGAGGTTGGACGAGGTGATAGAGGTAATGGAGACGAAGGACCGGCAGGTGAGGACGCACCTGGAAACGGTCAAGGTAGCCTTGGAGGACGAGCTTGAGGAGACGTACCGGGGAATAAAAGAGGTGAAGCACAAATTAGAAGAAGTGGAAGAAGGGATGAGTGAAATTAAGAAGCGACGGAGAGGGGATAAGAAAGAGATAAAAGAGGAGATAAAAGAATTGGTCCAAAGTCTGTGTTTGGATCGTGATGATGTGCTCATTAACCGGATGAGGGATTCGCAGGTGATGGAGGAGAAGCGAAGAGGAAGAGGACCCGGTGTAAGTGGTGACCAATATGGTCGTGCGTATGATGCGCCAGGGGATTTAAAAAGCTTGGGGATTGGTTTGGATCCGGGTGTTCGTGAAAGGCCGTTGGTGAAGTGTGCGACAGGTCTGGTGTGCGAAAATGGAGGTGTGCAAGAAAGTCCGACTCTGGGGTGTGTGAGGAAAAAGTGCGTGCCAAGGAGTGAGTGTGCTGGCGAGAGTGAGTCGGTCGTAGCGCGTGTGCGAGGGAGCACATGGAAGCGTGGTGTGGTGAGTGTTACAGAGGGTGTGACGGGAGAGTGTGCGCAGGAGTGTGCGCGAGAAAGGTGTGTGACGGACAGGTGCATGAGGAAAGAGTGCGCTGTCAGAAGTAAGGAAGAGTGTCCACCTGTGGGGAGTGTTACAGAGGGTGTGACGGGAGAGTGTGCGCAGGAGTGTGCGCGAGAAAGGTGTGTGACGGACAGGTGCATGAGGAAAGAGTGCGCTGTCAGAAGTAAGGAAGAGTGTCCACCTGTGGGGAGTGTTACAGAGGGTGTGACGGGAGAGTGTGCGCAGGAGTGTGCGCGAGAAAGGTGTGTGACGGACAGGTGCATGGGGAAAGAGTGCGCTGTCAAGAGTAAGGGTGAGTGCTCTGTCAGGAATGGAGGTGAAAGTAGTGAGAGTGACATGGAGCGTGAGTTAGTTGTGACAGGTGAGCGAGGATGTACACCTGGGATGGAAGGATGCACACCTGGAATGGTAGAGCGTGAGTGGGAATGCACGCTGGAATTGGTAGTGAGGCACGTGGTTGGGTGTGCGAATGAGAGCACACCTGTGATTGTCACAGAGGAGGTGACAGAGGAGGGGGCGCGAAGAGGTGTTTTGGTGAGGTGTGCTACCAACGAATGTGTGCCAAAGTGTTCGGTGGTCAGGTGTGTGACCAAGGCTGTGAGTGGAATGGGTGTGCCTGGGTGTGTAAGGAACGGTACGAGGAGCATGGGCACAGCTGGATGTGTGAGCAAGGAACGGGCTGCGGAGTGTAAGCGTCCAGGTGAAGCATCGACGTTACACGGGTTAGAGGTTAGAGCGACTTTTAGCCGAAGCAGGCCCTCGGTGCGTGCCGGGCCTCGCTTTGAACGGCCGCGTCCAGGCTCCACTAGGCGGAGCTGGCAGCCTGATAGAAAGGGTCGTCATGGCGACCACCTTTTGTTGAGGCATTCCGGCAGGTCGAGATCGGGACATTGGATGGCTCCACGCCGAGGTGATGCGTGGGATCTCGGCCCGGGTAAGCCCCCGTCCCTGCACCGAGTGCCGGACGCATCCAGCCGCTGGCACAAAACAACCAGCATCCATTGCTTGGCTTTACGAAGCCGGGCTTTGGACAGGGATTGGCGCACCGAGAGGTATTAGTGAGTCGACTGGGTGATGAGGTTAGTGTTTTGGACCCAAAATTAGAGAAAAACAAAATTTGATGATTGGCAAAGGATTGGCAGTAGTGATTGGCAGAGGATGGGCAGTGATTGGCCAAATTTTTGATTTGTTGAAATCTGATGTGCAAAATTGGTAGTGAGAGACCCCCGATGTGGTGGGATGGCAAATCCACCATCCCTCACATGGGGGGGCAAAGGAGCACTAGATTATGGGGTGTATGGCAGTGAAAACTAGCCCGGGTGGGTTAGGTTATTAGTAGGGATCTAGAAGAGATTGACATTAGGTAACGTTAAGTTTAGTTAGTGACTGATACCTGTAGTGGGGACGCAGGTAGATTAGTATGGATGATAATGACGAGGGAGCGCAATAGTTTAAAGGGACGACTGGGAAGCGCAAGTTTCAGAAGGGAGTAGTTAGCTGAGATGATGCCGTGTTTGTGAGAATTGAACAGGTGTGATTGCACAGGTGTGCAACTGGACAGGTGTGTGGAGCAGTGTATGAGTAGTGAGTGTGTGGATCAGCGCGAATGCGCTTGGGGAGAGAAGGGTGCAGGTGGCACCAGGTGTGAGAGCACAGGTGTGCAGGTACAGGTGTGTGGAGAGAGTTGGAGTGAGTGGTACGGAGTGGTGTGCATGGTGCGAAGGTGTGGATGGGGGAAGAGTGGACCCCTTTCACGAGCACCCGGGGCGGGTAGTGTAAGTGTTAGGTAGAGGGTGCAGGTAAATTGTGGTTGGATATTGGCATTTGTGGTGCGGTTGCAGAATGGTGTTGTGAATGGGTGCATTAGTGTTGTGGAAATGGCTGGGCGTGTAGCCTGTTAGTGTGTGTAGTTGGTTGGGCACTCCACCACTGTGAGGATGTCGGCCAGGTGAGGCCGCAGGTGGGCTCTGGGAGCCGGTAGTTGTGAGTGGGTGCCTGAGGATCCCGGGTGTGGATCGGGCAGCCCAGTGCCAGAGAGGGCACGGAGTGGGGAGAGAGCCAGAGGGCCTTCCCCAGGTAGTTAGGTTAGGGTGAGGAGCAGGTAAGCTCGGAGGCAACTGCAGTGGTGGAGGTGTGCAGGTGGGTAGACCCACTGGGAGAGGTACACGCCGCAGCCCAGAAATTGTGCGAGGGCACCGGGAGATGAATCGGGGGAGTGAGACCCCAAATTGAAGAGCACCACAGGTTGGCCAATGGGAATTGGTTTTTAGAACCCATAGTGTAAGAGGGCCAATGGTTTGGCCGGAGGAAGACCCCGGGTAGTGTAAAGTTGTTAAAGTCATTTAGGAAATAGTTAGGATTGATGAACCTGTCGCACCATACGCAGCCACTTACCTGTGGTGATGATGATGACTCCACACCTGTGTTTTCTTTGTTTGTTGCAGGAGATGAATTGCTGTGTGGGTTGGTGAGACGCATCACGACGTGGATGAGACATTGGGGTGATTCCATCTCTCCCTCCTTAGGAGGGACTGATGATGAGTTGGAGATGGCAAATTATGATGTTGAGTTGGAGATGGCAAATTTTGATGAGAGTTGAAAATGGCAAATTTGATTGGTTAGGAGGGAGAGAAGACGAATTTGGTATATGGGAGGAACGGGGAAGACAGTAGGGATGTTTGTTGATTTGTAAAGTAGATGTTTATGGGTAGTGTTGTGTTTTGTGGATACAGTAAGGGGTAAGGGAGGGGCCATGTAGGTTACCTGGTGGGGGGGGGGGGCGTACGATAGGAACGTACCTGTCTCACCTGGTTCCCATGTGCCCCCAGTGTGCATCACCTTACATTGCGTGCACTTTTGCGCCCTTACCACCTTACTCACTTGTTTCTTCTTTTGTCTCCCACCTCCGAGGATCTGGCTTTGGGGTAGAGAGAGAGGAGAGAGAGGTGCTGGCTGCGCAGTTGTGGGCCTGCACTTTCGCTGTTTGCTGCCGGGATCGATACACCATATGGACCGCAATGTTTGTGGCCACCCACAATGGACCGCAGTCGTTTGCGGCCAAGCACCACCCGGGGATGGACCTATGGGTCAACGTGGCACCTATGCCATACAGGTGAACCACTTTTAGTTACCACCAAGTGCACCACAAGAAGAGCAAGAGACACCTGCAGGGTTAGGGGTTGTCGAATTTATTTTTATACCAATGAACAATGGTGACTGCACCGGATGGTGCTGACTGTGTGGTGGGGTGGTGCTTTTGATGCTGGGAAAGGGTGCTCTGCACGTTATTAAAGGCCGTCGGCCACAGAGCACTCGTGGGTTGGTGTATCGATGCTGGCAAGCGCGCTCTCTCTATGCATAACATCTGCATGTGTTCCTCCAAAGACAGGTCCTGGATCGTAGTGTAAATAGCAGCGTAGTCTTGTAAATAATGCTCCCTACCGGCTGTATGTTTAGTTTGAGGATTCTTTCCGGATTCGGTTATCCTGTGGGTGTGTTTCTGTGAGGAGAAGGGTGCAACGTCGCAGGGGGACATATTTACTCATTTGTGAATATCTGTAAAACTGTCGCACTCAGGGTAGAGTTAATAGTAGAGGGAACTACATTGCGTGCCACACTAAAGTAGGTAAAAATTTATCGGGTCGGGACGCCCCGAGGGTAGAGAAGGGTGCAATGTTGCGAATATGGAATTTGGCCTCCATATCCGCTTGTAAATATTCCCCTATTTTCTCCAATACTCCCCAACTTTCCCCAATCCCCCATTCCCTAGTCCCATTGCATGTAAATAACAATCAGTAGAGCCGACCTTCCCCTTATTCCCCCATTAAATGTCGTGCCCAGGTCCACCGCACCACACGTAGACAACTTTCGGACATCTTCCTAGTTATTCTTATTCTATGTCAGTTAAGGCCTCGTCTCCATTAATTATGACTCTTCGTTGCACCAGAATGTGATGATATGGCATCAGTAGTGAGTTTAGGACCTTTCCCATACCTCCTCCCATCTTCTTCCCCAAACAACAACAATAACAACAACTACAACAACAATTACAACAACAACAGAGGAGATGGCGGCGGAGCGGGGGAGGATGCGTCCTCACACCGGCTCGATTAGCTCCAGACCATGCGCTCCACGGGGTTACCACGAAGGGGCGCCTTGTCAGCTCCTCGTCAAGGGCGGAGCCTGGTAAACCCCCCGCACGCACCCAATGAGAAGCAACGTGCCGATTCCACGAGGCGGAGCTAACGAGCCGAGGGCGTGTCACTCCCCGCCGGATATACGCGGCCCCGCGCCGGATGTGACGTGAGATGCGCCCCCAGCTTGAGACGACAAGACGCCACCTCGAGCGCTGAGAGACCTCCTGCATCTTTTGGGCCGCGCCATCCTGTCCCTGAGCACAAGGTGCACCTTGTGCTGGCCATCGAATACCCGCTTTCCTTGTCATCAATCCCCGTGTGAGTCAGTTTTTGTCCTGTTTCTCTGTGGTCTGTCGGGAATAATATAAGGTTGTGTCTAAGTGCCTGTCTTCCTATGATGTACCTCTCGTCCCTGTAATCTGACCTTCCGCACGAATATAACCTCCTCCGGAGGTCTTGAGAACTGAACCCCTGGTGTCGTATTGTGTCATTATAACCCAGCCGGGTGTCTTCTCTTTCCTATTGAGCCAGCGTAGCGCGGCTTCGTCGACGTTCGAGTACAATCGGGTAATTTGTGCGGACACGGCGGCCATTCCGCTCGGCCCACCTTAACATCAAAGTCGTGTCTGTAACAATATGTATATGTATATATATGTATATATATATGTATATGTATATATATGTATATGTATATATATGTATATGTATATATATGTATATGTATATATATGTATATGTATATATATGTATATGTATATATATGTATATGTATATATATGTATATGTATGTATATGTATATATATATGTATATATATATATATATGTATATATATATATATATATATATATATATATATATATATATATATATATATATATATATAACACAGTTTGTGTGTGTGTGTGTAATGTTACCGATAGACTCCTAAACGGAGAGGCTCACGTGCTTGATATTTGGCATAGACATGGCCATTGAGCCTGGGAAGAACATGGCCGACCTAAAAAAAAAAATTTCATAATATTTTTTGACCATATTTTTACCTCAGCGCATTTCAGCGACGAATATTATGCATGGAATCTGAGGTGGTGGCAGAGCAGCGCGCTGATTCGCTCAGAGCGATCACATGATGTTCCTTGCCGCCATAAACTCAGTTACGCGTTCGCACGTATTTCAGAGCGAAAAGCGATTGCGTTTTTTCATATTTCAGCGAGGAACATTGCCATTCACACCACATAGGTTTTTTTTTCTTTCATCTTTACGAGATCCATATATTTTATTCATATTTACCTCAGCACATTTCAGCGAGGAATATTATACACGGAATCTGAGCAGGTGGCAGAGCAGCGCGCTGATTCGCTCAGAGCGATCACGTGATGTTCCTTGCCGCCATAAACTCTCAGTTACGCGTTCGCACGTAATTCACATGTTCAAAACAAACGAGATCCGCGAAGCGAGTTGGTCGAGTCGTGCTAACCAAGATGGCGACACGGCGGCTTCACTTTTCACGGAGTATGAGCGTTCTATATATTTTCAATTCGGTGCGCCCGACTCGCTCACGTACTTGATTTGTGGCATAGACATGGCCATTGGGCCTTCACGGTGTAATTTGTGCGAGGCTTTTGCCCGAGTGAGTCGAGAGGGCGAATGTACGGGTCTCCCTTCCCCCGCCCGGCAACGCCGGTACTGGAGGGCGTCACAGGATCGTTGAGTCTCCAAAATCCGCTTCGTGCTGTTGCGAAGATGCAGGACGATGTCGCGATTGTTGTGCTGCTCTCCGACCATGAGAACTGCAACGTCATTGTTGACTGGCCCTCCCCTTCCCTCCCTTTTCCCCCTCCCCCCTCCCCCCCTCCCCTCCCCCTCCCTTCCCCCTCCACCCTACCCCCCTCCCCTTCTCCCCTTCCCCTCCCTTTTCCCCCTCCCCCTCCCTTTTCCCCCTCTCCGTCCCTTTTCCCCCTCCCCCTTCCCCTCCCCCCTTGTCTTCTCTTCTTATGGCATTGCCAGTAAGTACGTTTTTGATTAGGAACCTGAGGAACAAATAGATAATAATTTTAGATGTAAATTACCCCAGAGAAAGCAACGAAAGAGGAGTCACATGCAGAGCAGATTGCTAAGGTCCTGTTTGCCTGGCTGAAAGAGAGGGGTTTTGATAAGGCCTTGTGGGCCATTGGAGGAGACTCAACAAATGTCAACACTGGTGTGAAAGCTGGAGTAATGTGGAAGCTGGAGCTGCACCTGGGGAGAAAGCTGGTCTGGTTGGTGTGCAACCTGCACACTGGTGAACTTCCCCTGCGCCATATCATTGTTCACCTTGATGGCCCTACCCTGTCAGACAACACATTTTCCGGGCCAATAGGAAAGCTCCTTGCTTCTGCTACAGACTTAGATATCAATCCAAACTTCACCTGGATCTTTGTTGGCCCTCCACTGATCAAGCTGTCTGACAAGGCCATTGAAGATCTCTCAACTGATCAACACTATGGCTATAAAATTGTCTGTGCAATCAGGGATGGAGTGCTTCCTGCAAGGCTGGCCCTAGTGGAGATTGGACCAGTAAACCACAGCGAACAGACTTCTCAGGCTCTGGGTATCAAAGCATGGACTGAAAGGAAAGAACCGGAAGAATCTGCAATTCATTGTGGAATTCATCATTGGAGTGTATTATCCATGTTGGTTCAACGTGAAAGTCAAGCACTCCTGGATCGAAGGGCCGAGGCACATCTTGTTTCAGCTGGACTGCCTCAAGTCCCAGAGGAAGGAGGTGCTGGACCTTGTGATGCCGACTGTGAGAAGATCTGCTTGGTATGCCCACAGTGAAGCCATCCTCCAAACACTGCTGTGCTCTGAGGATCAGAAGGAGAGGACTGAGGGGGTGGAGAGAATCCTGGCCATCAGGGGAGAGGGGGACCCAGACACTCAGCTGGGGGACTCCTCTGTCAGGACCAGAAAGACACCTGACATCAACTGTGATGCTTCCAGCATTGGTAACCTGATCAGAAGGTGTGTCAGAGCCACCTCTCACCTGCTCCCTAAGCACCTCGGAGGTGAAGAACTTCATCAACACCCCCATGGAGGTGCTCAACTGGCCTTGCCACACACAAAGCATTGAGAGGGTTGTTAAAATGGTGACTGAGGCTTCTGCTAAGTACTTCTCACAGGAAAAGAGGGATGGAGGCATCAGGGCTCAGGAGACCAGCAGGAGGCTGATGTCCAAGAATGAGTCAAAGCAGGACTTGTGCAACCTGGTAAAGTTCAAGAAGTAAGGAGATTGATCTTTGTAATTGTAACCAGTGATATACATGCAGTTCACCTGTTAATAAATATGTACATTTGATTTGGCTGTGTCAATATGAATGATTTCCCTTATATCTTTTAATATCTTATAAAGGGGTTCGAAAGGGTAAAATTGGCAATTTAGAAATACAGATTGATGTAGGTTAGAGTTATCCTATCCAAAAAATAAACTCATATTTGAATTCCCCCTAAAAAAAAACACATAATATAGACACCCCTCATGTTAGGATTTCCTTCAGATTCATTTTGGCACCTGAGTATGACCCGCCCTACCGGTGCATTGCTAAACCGAGGACAGACCGGTGCGTTGCTAAACCGAGGACAGACCGGTGCGTTGCTAAACCGAGGACAGACCGGTGCGTTGCTAAACCGAGGACAGACCGGTGCGTTGCTAAACCGAGGACAGACCGGTGCGTTGCTAAACCCAGGACAGACCGGTGCGTTGCTAAACCGAGGACAGACCGCGGGGCACGGCTGAACCGAGGACAGACCGCGGGGCACGGCTGAACCGAGGACAGACGGCGGGGCACGGCTGAACCGAGGACAGACCGCGGGGCACGGCTGAACCGAGGACAGACCGCGGGGCACGGCTGAACCGAGGACAGACCGCTGGGCACGGCTGAACCGAGGACAGACCGCGGGGCACGGCTGAACCGAGGACAGACCGCGGGGCACGGCTGAACCGAGGACAGACTGCGGGGCACGGCTGAACCGAGGACAGACTGCGGGGCACGGCTGAACCGAGGACAGACTGCGGGGCACGGCTGAACCGAGGACAGACTGCGGGGCACGGCTGAACCGAGGACAGACTGCGGGGCACGGCTGAACCGAGGACAGACTGCGGGGCACGGCTGAACCGAGGACAGACTGCGGGGCACGGCTGAACCGAGGACAGACTGCGGGGCACGGCTGAACCGAGGACAGACTGCGGGGCACGGCTGAACCGAGGACAGACTGCGGGGCACGGCTGAACCGAGGACAGACTGCGGGGCACGGCTGAACCGAGGACAGACTGCGGGGCACGGCTGAACCGAGGACAGACTGCGGGGCACGGCTGAACCGAGGACAGACTGCGGGGCACGGCTGAACCGAGGACAGACTGCGGGGCACGGCTGAACCGAGGACAGACTGCGGGGCACGGCTGAACCGAGGACAGACTGCGGGGCACGGCTGAACCGAGGACACACTGCGGGGCACGGCTGAACCGAGGACAGACTGCGGGGCACGGCTGAACCGAGGACAGACTGCGGGGCACGGCTGAACCGAGGACAGACTGCGGGGCACGGCTGAACCGAGGACAGACTCGGGGCACGGCTGAACCGAGGACAGACTGCGGGGCACGGCTGAACCGAGGACAGACTGCGGGGCACGGCTGAACCGAGGACAGACTGCGGGGCACGGCTGAACCGAGGACAGACTGCGGGGCACGGCTGAACCGAGGACAGACTGCGGGGCACGGCTGAACCGAGGACAGACTGCGGGGCACGGCTGAACCGAGGACAGACTGCGGGGCACGGCTGAACCGAGGACAGACTGCGGGGCACGGCTGAACCGAGGACAGACTGCGGGGCACGGCTGAACCGAGGACAGACTGCGGGGCACGGCTGAACCGAGGACAGACTGCGGGGCACGGCTGAACCGAGGACAGACTGCGGGGCACGGCTGAACCGAGGACAGACTGCGGGGCACGGCTGAACCGAGGACAGACTGCGGGGCACGGCTGAACCGAGGACAGACTGCGGGGCACGGCTGAACCGAGGACAGACTGCGGGGCACGGCTGAACCGAGGACAGACTGCGGGGCACGGCTGAACCGAGGACAGACTGCGGGGCACGGCTGAACCGAGGACAGACTGCGGGGCACGGCTGAACCGAGGACAGACTGCGGGGCACGGCTGAACCGAGGACAGACTGCGGGGCACGGCTGAACCGAGGACAGACTGCGGGGCACGGCTGAACCGAGGACAGACTGCGGGGCACGGCTGAACCGAGGACAGACTGCGGGGCACGGCTGAACCGAGGACAGACTGCGGGGCACGGCTGAACCGAGGACAGACTGCGGGGCACGGCTGAACCGAGGACAGACTGCGGGGCACGGCTGAACCGAGGACAGACTGCGGGGCACGGCTGAACCGAGGACAGACTGCGGGGCACGGCTGAACCGAGGACAGACTGCGGGGCACGGCTGAACCGAGGACAGACTGCGGGGCACGGCTGAACCGAGGACAGACTGCGGGGCACGGCTGAACCGAGGACAGACTGCGGGGCACGGCTGAACCGAGGACAGACTGCGGGGCACGGCTGAACCGAGGACAGACTGCGGGGCACGGCTGAACCGAGGACAGACTGCGGGCACGGCTGAACCGAGGACAGACTGCGGGGCACGGCTGAACCGAGGACAGACTGCGGGGCACGGCTGAACCGAGGACAGACTGCGGGGCACGGCTGAACCGAGGACAGACTGCGGGGCACGGCTGAACCGAGGAGAGACTGCGGGGCACGGCTGAACCGAGGACAGACTGCGGGGCACGGCTGAACCGAGGACAGACTGCGGGGCACGGCTGAACCGAGGACAGACTGCGGGGCACGGCTGAACCGAGGACAGACTGCGGGGCACGGCTGAACCGAGGACAGACTGCGGGGCACGGCTGAACCGAGGACAGACTGCGGGGCACGGCTGAACCGAGGACAGACTGCGGGGCACGGCTGAACCGAGGACAGACTGCGGGGCACGGCTGAACCGAGGACAGACTGCGGGGCACGGCTGAACCGAGGACAGACTGCGGGGCACGGCTGAACCGAGGACAGACTGCGGGGCACGGCTGAACCGAGGACAGACTGCGGGGCACGGCTGAACCGAGGACAGACTGCGGGGCACGGCTGAACCGAGGACAGACTGCGGGGCACGGCTGAACCGAGGACAGACTGCGGGGCACGGCTGAACCGAGGACAGACTGCGGGGCACGGCTGAACCGAGGACAGACTGCGGGGCACGGCTGAACCGAGGACAGACTGCGGGGCACGGCTGAACCGAGGACAGACTGCGGGGCACGGCTGAACCGAGGACAGACTGCGGGGCACGGCTGAACCGAGGACAGACTGCGGGGCACGGCTGAACGCTGCAACAAAACTATTGGTGCAACAACAAGAGCTATATTGGCTGTCTCAGCCACGGATCCAGGAACAAATGCAGTCGAGCACGGTGCACTGCCATGTATGAAAGCAGGAGTGAATCACAGTGACAACTACCATCTCGCTCGGATATACAGTAGCAGCACTTCTCTGTACTTTTATTCATTTTACAAAAGCAGATTTTACTAAAATTGCTTTTACAAAAGTAATAGAGAAGACAGACTGACAAGATTAAGCAAAACATTTTCAACTTGTGGATATAAAATAAATGTTTCAACATTGTATTAAAAAAAAAAAAATTTCACAAACAAAACGTTTTTAAAATCAATATTTAATTGCTTGCCACACTACATACCTTGTGTTGGTGTTGCATGTGGTGCAGATATGTAATACCTCATGTATGATATATTTGGGTTGTTAGAAACATGTTTCTACTTGAGAGAGACAGATAAAGCCTGGATCGGTGATGACTGCAAAAATGCCCTTCTTGCAGATGCGGCCTTGGTTAGGGTCTGTCCACAAATTTCCTGCAGTTTGTTCCTAAGGTTGTGGACCGAGAATGTGATTCCAGATGTGTATAGTAAGCAAAATCTTATTTGATAGTCTTTCTGTCATTGTAACTTTTTTTTAATGTTCACGTGCTGTGATCTTGAAACACCCGCACCAAATGGCAGTGGTGATTTCTACTTGTTTGATGTGTTTCCCATCATATATGTTTGTCCACATGCAGGGGCACGTGTCAACTCCAAAGACAGCACTTGGCTCACACCTCTCCACCGAGCCTGCGCGTCCCGCAGTGAGGTAGGTATTGGAAACTTGACTCTTACGAGGACATCCTATCTGTGCGGAATTTGCTGTTACATGGTATTGTTCTTGTTATTTTTGTTGTTCTTCCGTTCCTTTTTCCGTTCCGTCTGCAGAACGCGAGGGAGTCTGTCCAAGTGGTATCAATTTTGACCATGACTGTTCATAACCTTATAATAAGGCCTTCAGAGGCTGCATGGCATCTGTTTTCAAAATGTGTTTTTTTAAAAGGTTCAGTACAGCTTTGTCATTTAGTCTTTGGGATTTGAAGAAAATCTTTCAAATTGCCGCTGTCCTTTTGTGAGTCTTTTTTTTCAGTCAAAGACTAGTTCTTCAATGCCACGAAAGACGGCTTATGAAGTAAACATGGACCACACTTTTTAAATTAGGGGGTCAATTTTAAAAGTGACAACCTTGGATTGTAACGACATGGCAGTGTGAACGGTTTGAAAGTCATTGCTGATTGGAGCCATGAGCAGGTTTTGCTGCCACGTTTATCAACGGGCCTCGTTGATAAAGGCATGAAGAAAAGGGTCGTATGTGCGTTGACTTGTTACTCATCTACAGGCGGCTGTACAGGTGCTCCTGAAGCATGCGGCGGATGTGAACGCACGTGACAAGAACTGGCAGACTCCACTGCATGTGGTTGCCGCAAACCGGTCCCTCAAGTGTGCTGAAGCGCTCGTGCCTTTGTTGAGCAGTGTGAACGTGTCAGATCGTGCCGGACGGACCGCACTACATCACTCGGCCTTTAATGGCCATGCTGAGGTGAGAAATTTCTCTTACATGGCCTTATTGTGATAAATGTGTGTTGCTACACATGTTGTATGCTGGTGGTTAATGGTTTAATAAGGAGATGATCGGTTTTGTGCCCCTTCTTTGGACCTCTCCAAATAATTACCCAATTCGATCCTTAATTGAGAGTTAATTGCAATGAACAATCACTCGCCTGCAGCTGCAGAATATTAATCAAGTGCAATCTTCAGGTTGAAATTGAGGAAGCCATTCTGGATCCAAGCCAATTTATATGGCCAAATGCCAACATACCACTGGAATTCCTCATTGCCGCTCCAAGCACACCACAACCAGGAATGAAGTTCTTGAGGAAGATGGCATCTTCCTCAATCCGAATCCGTACACTGTGGTTACTTTTTTCACAAATAGCCTGTGTGCGATTGAGGCGCATCCATTCAGTCCATACAACGGATCAGTCTAGAATGTCCACTTCGACCTTTCAGGGTGTTTTGAAGAACATTTACGATGCTACTCCTGAAGCTGTTGAATAGTTATGTAAATTTGATTTTACATCTATTTTGGTGCTACCCATCCATGCCGTTCGGAAGATATCAACTGTCCATCAGAGTTTGTGATCGCACCCGGTGTCGGCAGCATCACATGCTCATACACATGGCAGACTTGGATTCAGCAAATTTTCACAAATCTGCCTCGACGGGTCAATTCAAGGTAGCGTCCATCCTGGCAGGGGATTGGGTGTAGCTGCCTTGAACTAGTCTCACTACAAGAAATACACTCGGTTGTTTGCCACAGCCTTCCTTGCTCGGTATGAACCTGCAGTCTTCAGATTACTTTTCAGACGCTCAGCCAATTAGGCCCCAATTCTTGTTGAGGGTGCATCAATGGTTTTTTTGTGTACGTTTTACATATATTGACTTTGATGATTATTTTTGGTCATGTGAATTACATGATTATTTTTGATCATGTGAATTACATGATTATTTTGGTCATGTGAATTACATGATTATTTTTGGTCGTGTGAATTACATGATTATTTCTGGTCGTGTGACTTACATGATTATTTCTGGTCATGTGAATTACATGAATGTTTTTGGTCATGTGAATTACATGATTATTTTTGGTCATGTCTGCAACTGGACCAGACGGCATCAGCCCACAGGTCCTAAAATCCTGCTATGCCGCTCTTTCACACTCTCTCTCTGTTCTCTTCACCCTCTCTTTTGCTCATGGTCATCTGCTATCTGCTTGGAAATCAGCCAACATTACCGCTATACATCTATCTATAATTCCATTAATCTCTGTGTGTATGTGTGTATGTGTGTATGTGTGTATGTGTGTATGTGTGTATGTGTGTATGTTTGTCTGTGACCGCTGTTTCTCGACAACCACGGGTCCGATATACTTTAAACTTGCCAGGTATATTGCTGGGGACCCGAGGATGTGCCTTTTCAAGGTTTCATATTAATCGGACAAGTACTTACCGAGCTATGGCGATTTAGCCGTTCGCCGTTCGCTTTGGCGTTGCGAATGGACCAAACCATTGCATGTAAATAGAGGGGGGGGGTTCTGTGGTCGTTGCGAATGGACCAAACCATTCATGTAAATAGAGGGGGGGGGGGGGGTTCTGTGGTCGTTACTGCCACGTGGTTTCAAAGTTTTTTTTTGTTGTTGTTGTTTGCACGCATGTTTTTTTGCACCCACGTACGGGCACGCCCTAGGATGTTTACACACACACACCCCTACACAAATTTTTTTTTTTTTTTTTTTTTTGGCAAGGAACGGGCACCCACGTACGGGCACGTCCTAGCTTATATATAGTACGGGCATGCCCTAGTATTAAGAAAGGTGCAAAAACAGATTCTTACAACTACAGAACAATCAGCCTGTTCCCAATAATCAGCAAGGTCATGGAATCCATCATCGCTACTGACATCAAATCCTTCCTCTTCTCCAATGGCTTTATCTCGGATCATCAATTTGGATTCAGACCAGGTCATTCTACTCTGGACATGCTGCTTCTGCTGTCTCAACAATGGATGGAGGTCCTCAATGCCAAACATGAAATCAGAGCACTCTCCCTTGACATATCTCGTTCATTCGATCCGGTCTGGCACCCTGCCCTGCTCACCAAACTCTCCTCCTATGGTATCCATGGAAACCTCCACGCATGGCTTGCGGACTTCCTTTCAGGTCGCAGTCAACATGTGGTCCTCAATGGAATTCTCTCATCTCCCCTTCCTGTTCCGGGTGGAGTTCCTCAAGGCAGTGTTCTGGGCCCTGTGCTTTTTCTGGTCTTCATTAATGATCTCTCCGACTCCCTGGAAAATCCTCTCTATCTCTTTGCTGATGACTCCACTCTCTGCCCCCCCATATCTCAACCCTCAGAACGGCAGGCAGCAGCCTCTTCACTCTCTACAGACCTGGACAATATCACAAACTGGTCAAACAAGTGGAACAGGTCTGTTAGTCCTGACAAATCTCACACTCTCACTTTGTCTCTCCGAAAATACTGTCTGGACAACCCTCCCATCGATTTTCTGAACAATCCTCTGGAAGAAGTGCTGTCACTCAAGCTTTTGGGTCTCATAATCTGCCATGATCTTTCCTGGGAAAACCCCATTACCAAGCTGGCCTCCAAAGCCAGTCGCCGATTGGGCATCCTCCGTCGTGCGAAGTCCTTCCTTGGCACTCCTCACCACATACAAAGCTTTCATCCGCAGCTCAATGGAATACTGCACTTCTCTCTGCGCTGGTGCTCCTGCCTCACACCTAGTTCGGCTTCACGCGGTTGAAACCAAAGCATTCAGAATCATTGGAATCTCCCACGATGAAACTGACTCTGATGGCCTTTCTCTCTGTTATCGCAGGCAGGTTCATGGTCTTTCTGTCTTCTACCAACTCCTCTCCGGCCTTGCTCCCCCTGCTCTGTCCCCCAAATATTCCTGCAGGATGCACAAGATCTGCCAGCAACCCTCTTCTGGTGAAACTGCCAAAATCAAGACTCTGCTCACCTTCACCGTTTCATTCCTCTTTTCTCCTGCCTCTGGAACAAACTCCCACACTCCTTTCAATCCCTCTTCTCTTGCCAGGTCTTTAAAACAGCTGTTCACCACCATCTCTTATCTTCCCCCATCCAAAACCTTGATCTTTTCTACCCCCGATAAAACACCCCAAATCCGCCTCTTTCAATTCCCAACTTCTTTCCTGAAATTCCTCAGTGTTCACTTGCTTTATACCGTGTACCCCTCCTTCCTCAGCCCTCCCCCTTCCACAGATCTACCAACGTCCCTGTTCTCTACTGTTGTTGTGCTTGTGTGCTTCCCTCTCTCTTCCCCTCTTGTCTCCCGCTCCCTTCATCGTTTGTGTTATTTGTCGGTGCATGTTTTCATGTTTAATGTGTTAGCTCTTCCACGAGCCTTGATTCTGTCTTCAAAACAAAACAAAAAGATCTGAATTACATGATTATTTTCCTTATCTTCCTTTTTACTCCCTCACGAGAATATCTCGTAACTTTTCCGTGTGATTTGATCTTGTTTGAAATTCTATTTGATGTAAACATCCATTGCTGGGAAACTGAACGAAATCCCATAATTTGCATTGCCACACATCTCCCACAGGTATCCTTTTATCAGTATCCTTTCATCATGCATCTTTCTGACACCCCGTTTTGCCAAATCCACAAGTGATTGATGAAATTGTTTAATTTTCTGAACAAGTTTAGAAAAGTTACTTTTGTAAGATTAATTAATGGTGTGTACTTATGTCGGTGTGTACCTTACACCGTATTTAACACACTTACCTGTGTGCACCCCGGTTTAGAATTGGTACACCGTATCCCTGTGTCGTAAGAGGCAACAAAAAGGGTTGGCGTCAGGAAGGGCATCCGGCCATAAAAACATTGCCTCAAAAAGGGAACCATGACGATTACAACTACATATGGGCAGGGTACAGCCCGAAGTACCCCGTGGAGGACCCCACTCCCTCTCGTCAAAACTAAGGTGGGGAACCCGATCGAAGCAAGGGTGGAAATCACTCCATTTATGACGACGAAACGTCTGATGCCCGACGTGGAGATCAGTTTCTGAGGTTTGGGACATGGAATGTAGGGACAATGACAGGGAGATCAGGAGAAGTGGTGGAAGTATTGGTCAGAAGAAGAGTGGACATATGTTGTGTGCAGAAGATGAGATGGAAGGGAAGTGGTGTGAGAATGGTGAAGGGTAGGCAGGGACAGAAATACAAGTTTGTGGGGAAAGGGTGCCCACAAGGCATGCACGGTGTTGGTGTCCTGTTTTCTGAGGAGTTTGTAGACAGTGTGGTGAGTGTGACTAGAGTGAGTGAAAGGTTGATGATGGTGAAAATGATGATTGGAAAGCTCTTGGTGAACGTCATCTCGGGATATGCTCCGCAGGTCGGTCGGAGCGATGAAGAGAAGGACAAGTTCTGGTGTGCAATAGAGAAGCTGATGGAAAACGTGAAAGATGAGGAAGTTGTTGTGGTCGGAGGAGACCGAAATGGACATGTGGGAAGGAGTATGGACGGTTTTGAGGGAGTTCATGGGGGTTACGGATATGGTGTGAGGAATGGGGAAGGTGAAAGGATTTTGGAGTTTGCTGATGGAGCTGATTTGTTGATTTGTAATACTCATTTCCAGTAAGAGGATAATAAGCTTGTTACATACACGTCAGGTGGGTCGACGACAACCGTTGACGACCTGATGGTGCGTAGGCGAGATAGGGGGCACCTCCGGGACACAAAGATGATCCCGGGGGAGGAGGTTGTTTCAGACCACCACTTGGTTGTCTGCGACATAAGAGTGAAAGGTGTGAGGATAGCTCAGCGGGTGAAGTACCATCCGAGAATGAAGGTGTGGAGGTTGAAAGAGGTGATGGTGAGGGAGGCATTAAAAGAGAGGCTGAGTGTAGTGAAATTATACCGAAGGTGAACCCAGGGTGTGCTCGCTTAAAAAGGGGCGTCTATAAGACCCGGGACAACCGGGGCGCACGAACACTCCAGCGGCACTTACTGTGACATAGTCCTGTAGTTTGAATGGTATGTACGCCCCTATATGCTGCGCTGATTTGTTTTACCTATTGATATCGGACATTGCCCATGTAATACTCTGATTCTGATGTCTGTTGCATGAATGTATTTTTACAGGATGTTACTTCAGATCTAAATGATATTAAACCTACCCAAGGGACAAGTCGTGTCTGAGCTTGATTTTCACGACATTTAATATCATTTAGATAGCCGAAATGACTGAACACAAGATGATCATGGTACCGGTTCTCGGAGCCGACGCTCAAGCTGAGGGGTCGGGATCGGAGTTCACCCACTGGCTCAAAACGCTGGAGAATTACTTTGCCGCTCACGAAACAGAGCCCACCGCTGCGGTGAAGCTGTCCGTGTTACAGTCGAAGGTCCACCACACCGTTTACCGGAGCATTGCTCGATTTGTGACGTACGCTACGGCTCTGGCCAAGCTGAAGCGACTATACGTAAAAACACGGAGCGCTGTGCACGGCCGGCATCAACTCTCCCAGCGGCGACAACAACCATCGGAATCGATCGATCACTACGCGCAGGAGCTGCGTTACCTATTGGCGGACTGCGTGCAGGAGGTATGGACCCACGAGCAAGTGCAGGACGACCTGCTCCGAGATTCATTCGTCTCCGGAATTAATTCTGGAGTCTTGAGGCTCCGACTTTTGGAGACCCCGGATCTGACATTTACGGAGGCACTACGGCTGGCACGCGTCTTTACAGATGCCCGTGAACAATCCACCGCTTATGATCACCCACGAGTCGTGGCGGGGACTTCTCAACTCGCGCGACCGGAGAGGGGTACCGCCGAGGATATGGGGGAGGACCCGACCACCACGGCCGAGTCTCTGGGTGCTCCTGAAGCGGACTCCGCTTCCGGCCTAACTGCTGCCGCCGCTGCCCGGCCACGGCCTGACCGGAACGCAAAATGTTATTTTTGTGGGAATCGGCAGCACCCTCGATCTGACTGCCCGGCTCGGGAAGCCATATGCCACCTGTGCTCCACCAAGGGCCATTTTGCAAAGGTCTGCAGGAAGGCCGCTCGGGGCACGCGCCCCCGCGCGACCTTGAATGGGCTTATCGCTGAGCCAAGGGATCGAGCACCGGACGGGGCGCCTCACTCAGCTTTGATGAGCCGACCCCCTTCTCGCGGGCCTCTGGCTGCATGCACAACCTTGGTGAGATACACCGGGCCGCCGAAACAAATGGCGCGAACGCGACCGGCCACGGCGCGACCGACTTTGACTGGCGTTCGAACGCCTACTTCAAACAAGCGACATGCTCCTACTTTGGAAACTCCTCTTGATGTGCGGCAAACGCAGCACGTGACTCGAGCCCCATCTGACGGCGGCTCTTACGAATTACATGCACCCACTCTGGCATATGAATCTGCAGACGGCAGTGATCCTTCTCACGTGACTCGAGCGCCAACTGGCGGCGGCTCTTACGACCTACACACACTCACTCCGGCAAATGAAACTGCTGATGATCCAACTATGCGCTTGTCACGAGGATCCTCCACGGGCTGCCCGAATGACCGGCAAACTGCAGCCGGCGTGGGAACGTCCTCTGACAGTGGGTATTACGATTTCTATGCTCCTGCTGAGGCCCAACCTGCCGACGACGCCCGGAAGATTGCAGCCGGAGTGGGATCCACCCGCGAGGCGCGATCTTCTCGCCCGGCCGGTACAATACCTGCCGGGTCTGCCGGCCTTGCGCAGGCCATCATTCCGCTCAAGGTCGCGGGCGTTTTTGCGCAAGCTTTGATTGACACGGGGTCTACGGATAGTTTTATCGATCAACGACTAGTGCATCAACATGGGTGGCCGGTTCTCGGGACAACACGACGGATCTTCATGGCCTCCCAAGGACTTCGGTTGAGCACAAAAGGGGTGTGTCGATTGAAACTTGTGATAAAGGGACGCACGTTCCCGGACGTGTATCTCATGGTATTACCTGCTTTATGTGCCGACGTTCTGTTAGGACTTGATTTCCTTAAGCGGCATGGACGATTGGAAATAGACTTGGGTGGGCCGGACACGCTTGCTGTGTGCGCCCTCGCTCAGATGGACGTGGAACCTCTCTCGCTGTTCCCCAACCTGACCACTGATTGTACCCCTGTAGCCGTCAAATCGCGGCGCTACTCTCGCGCATACGCGCAATTCATTGCGGAAGAAACGGCCCAGCTCTTAAAGGACGGTATTATAGAACCCAGTAGGTCAACGTGGCGGGCCCAAGTCTTAGTGGTGCGAAGTGAGGCCCACCGCCGGCGCATGGTAATCGACTACTCACAGACGATTAATTGTTTTACACAGCTGGATGCCTACCCCTTACCGGGGATGGACGCCCTGGTACGCCAGGTGGCCCTGTATTCCGTTTATAGCACTCTCGATCTGCGTAGTGCGTATCATCAGGTCCCCATCTCTAGGGCTGATCGCGTCTTTACAGCCTTTGAATCGGGTCAGCGGTTGTACCAGTTCCCTCGACTCCCCTTTGGGGTAACTAACGGAGTCGTTTGTTTTCAGAGGGCTATGGATGACCTCGTTGCGAAGGACAACTTGACCGATGTCTTTGTCTATCTGGACAATCTTAGTTTGTGGGTATGACCAGGAGCATCACGACGCTAATCTGAAGCGCTTCCTCAAGGTCGCGCAGAAATATCGCCTAACCATGAATGCGGCTAAGTGTCATTACTCTCTACGCACGGTAGATCTTTTGGGGTACACCGTGACCCATGGCTCTGTCTCTCCGGATAAGGAGCGTCTGCGACCGTTGCTCGATATGGCTCCGCCTAGCGATCGGGCTTCGCTGAAACGCGCTCTTGGGCTGTTCGCCCACGATTCAAAGTGGGTGCAAAATTTCTCCGTGAAGCTCCGCCCCCTCGTGGCCTGCGACACGTTCCCCATGGGCCCGGCCGCCATGGCGGCCTTCGAGGGCCTTAAAGCCGACATCGCTGGCGCCACTGTAGCCGCTGTAGCGACGATTGACGAGAGTGCCTCTTTCGTTTTGGAGAGTGATCCTCGGATCATGCGATAGCGGCGACTCTCTCCCAAGGGGGACGCCCTGTGGCTTTCTTTTCACGGACTCTCACCTCCGCCGAGCGGAGGCATTCGTCTGTCGAAAAGGAAGCGTACACGATCGTCGAATCAATTCGGCGATGGCGGCCGTACCTGCTTGGGCGGAGTAGGTGATAAATGTTGCTTCTGGGACACCTCCGTTTAACATGGGAAATCCCTATCTAATGTCATTTACCCCCCTGTTTTAAAAAAAATCATAAACACCTCTATTTCTCCCTCTATGAACCTATAATCCTTCTCACCTTATGAACCTATGATCCTTCTCGCCTTATGAACCTATGATCCTTCTCGCCTTATGAACCTATAATCCTTCTCGCCTTATGAATCTATAATCCTTCTAGCCTTATGAACCTATGATCCTTCTCACTTACATGTAATTTTTACCCTATTCCCCCCACTATCCCCTTAATGTAGTTCCTTAGACCACTCTGCTAATGAGCCTATAAATATATTATCTCTTTCTAACTTTTTTAAGAGTTCCATTCTCCTATAGAACTCATCCCCATCAAGTATATTTATAAAGTATACAGGTTCCTTAACCTTTTGTTGTGAAAGTATAAAGTGGTATGTTTCACGGAGGGTTCTTGTTTGACCTCCTCCTCTCCCACATACCATTTTAAAATTATAATATTTATTATCCGATTGATAACCATTAAAGTTCTCACTCCACTCTAATATATTTTTCTTCCCACCCTCCATTACCCCACTTAACAAATGAATACGTTTATCCGTCTTGAGAACCTTCTGACCAGTGATTCTCTCAACCTCTTGAATCTGATATTTTTCACATTCGTTATGTTTTCCATTTATATACCAAGGTTGATTACACCTCCACTCTTTAGTCTGGTTGATACTTGGTTCTATCATTTATATAATAGTAAAAAAGGTGGCGGTAGCCCGTTAAAATCCCTAACCCCCCTTTTTAACTTATCACTTATATATATATATATCTTATATACTTATATAACCATAAGGGAGACTATCAATTCCATTTTCTAAAATAAACCTCTTATCATCAAAAGCCCCCAATGCTTTCTTATTCACCTCTTCTGAATATAATTGATGTTTATAACTTCTTATTCCATTAATCTTTCTAAACTCTTCTTTCTTTGTTGTTAAACAGTTATAATAATCCTTAAAGTTTATTGTTTCTTTAATGACATTTTTCTTTACACCTTTTAACTTCTTATCAGTCTTTTCAACGTTATTCACAATGTATTTATAAGCATAAGCCTTCGACCTCAATCCCACAAATTCACTCATAACATTTCCTCCCAATTCATCCTTGAACTTTCCAATCACCTTTTTATTTTTAGAAGAGAACAACTCACTCTCTGGACTGTAATTACTTGTATCATAGATATTAATGTCCTTTTTCATGTCTGAATAAACATCATCAGTATTAATTTTCAAAATAAAACTATCAGTATCCATATACAACAATGACACATTATCCTTATACTTTGATTTTAGATTAATATAAAAGTAATCATACATTAATGACTTTGACAAGTCAAGAATTGATGTTCCAATGTAAATAGGTTTGTCCATTTCAATACTCTCTTTAACCAAATGGATCGCACAAAAGTTCTCAGTAAAGACCTCAGCTCTAGTAAAACTCGGTCTATTAATTAATTTTGATGCTTGTTCCCAAGATGTTGCTAGTCTGATATTTTGTCTTTTCCTCACATTCTCCATGGTCTTACCAAAGACCGCATTATTCATCAATTTATAAAAGTCTTTCTCAAAATCTGTTTTTGACTCTGTTCTTCTTTGTGTATTAAAATCAATGTACCCCTTTAACCAATGACTTTGATTGAACTTTAGAACCCTGTGGATCTTCTCTACTCTTAGACCTTTTGATAAATATTGTCGCAAATTTCTTTGGTGTAGTACATAATTTTTCTTGTTATATAATGTAGTAAGTAATTTTTTTGTTGATTCACCTATATCAAACGATCGTTGATAATCACTCAACCATTCTTTCTTTGGACTTTCTTTCTCACAAGCAAATGGAAGATCTTTATGTTTGATATGAAGTTCTTCAGGATATTTTAAATCGACCTCAAAATAATAACCAACCTTTGAATCATCCAATTGTTTTTGTGTAGAGATACATACATCTTGTAAAACCTTTGTGTAGTCTTTTTCCTTTACCCATCTTAGTTTCCCATAAGGAAGAGCTTGAGACATTGCCCAGCCATACAAGTTGTTTGCGTCATAGTACATCAAGTAAGAACTCTCTTTCGTTGAATCATAATTTGGAAGATATTTGTTATTTGCTTTTGCGTATCTGCTCGAGCATACTTGTGAAATTCCACCTCTTTTTGCCTTTTCAATCATCAAAAGCATATCGACATCGGTTATCAAATCCAAATCTTGTTTTGTCATTTTCAACATCGCGCTCCAAGCCAATCCAGGTGCTGTGTAGTAGTGAGCAGGATCCAATCCATATCCAGTGCGACAAACAGATCTAAAGGCTTCAAATACATCGGCCAATAAAAGCACATCAGTTTTGAGATACAAATCGTGATACTCACCAAGATTCTTGATGTTATATTTTTCCCAAACATTTTGTGCGTGTACATAATCTTTATCAGATATAAATCTGATATATCTCTCTTGGATTAAATCATACCTCTCTGACAGATGCCAGTTCATCTCCATCAATAACTGCAAATCCCCCACTGCTCCCCTCCCCCAAGGTGTCCCCCAAGGTTCAGTTCTTGGCCCCCTCCTCTTCATCCTTTACCTGTCCCCGCTCGGTCACTTAATCCGCCGTCATGGTCTCCAATTCCACTGCTTCGCCGATGACATCCAGCTTTTCATCTCCACCAAGTCCGTCTCCACCGACACCCACTCTATCCTGACAAACTGCATCACTGAAATAAAATCCTGGCTTCAAATCAACTTCCTCAAGCTTAACTGTGATAAATCTGAAATAATCATCATTGGCCCAAAAACGCTCACAAAATCCACCCATAACTTTGCCCTCAACATCGACGGTATCCCAGTATCCACCTCCCCTCACATCCGGAATCTTGGCGTCATCTTTGACCAAACCCTTTCCTTCGACAAATACACTAAACAGATCACAAAGTCAGCCTTCTTTCACCTGAAAAACATTGCCCGTCTCCGCTCATCCCTCTCCTCCACGGCTGCAGAAACCCTCATCCACGCCTTCATCACCTCCCGTCTGGACTACTGCAATAGCCTCCTCTATGGTTCACCCTCAAAAATCACCAATAAACTCCAATACATTCAGAACTCCGCTGCCCGTCTACTCACTCATTCCCGGACCCGTGACCACATCACCCCCGTCCTTTACAAGCTTCACTGGCTCCCCATCCCCCAGAGAATCCAGTACAAAATCCTCCTCCTGACATACAAAGCCCTCCATAACCTGGCCCCATCCTACCTGGCTGACCTCCTCTCCAGACACACTCCCACCCGCAACCTCCGCTCTGCTGGTACCAACCTCCTGACCCCCTCCATCCGGACCAAATTCAGATCCTGGGGGGACAGGGCCTTCTCCATCGCTGCTCCCACCCTCTGGAACTCACTACCTCACACCATCAGAGACTCCTCCTCACTCACCACATTCAAAACATCACTAAAGACCCACCTGTTCAACGCTGCATTCAACATTCAACCCACAGCATTTAACCCCTGACTATCTCTTCTCCTTCTCCCTCCTTTTGCTTTAAATATTTCCCTATTGATTCTTGTCTTGTCTTTTTGATTCTTGTCTTATATATATGCCGTATATCGCTGCTGTTTGTTTTCTTGATTCTTGTCTTTTTGCAATTGTTGTTTTCATGTATTGTTATGCATTATGTTTTCCACTCTGTCAAAGCGCCTTTGGGCTTCTGGAAAAGCGCTATACAAAATAAATGAATTATTATTATTATTATTATTATATATGACTGTTGTTTAATTTGTTATCGAAATTTTCTTTTAAAGGAAGTTGTGTTTCATTGAATCTCTCAAATGAGTCCATATAGTCATAGGGGTAAATTCCCTTTTGTGTTAGAAAATCTTTATCTGAAAAATACTCTGAAAGACATGGAAACTCTTTTAGATTTTGAACCAAGTTAGCCAATGGACTTGCCATGAATTTAAATGTATCAAGAAATCTGATATGAGTAATAGGAGATGTGTGAATTGTTTTTGTGAATGAAATGTATTTCTGATCTGTGTTAGGAATTGCTGAAATGTGTCCAGATGTCTTTGAAAGTTCATTAATAAATAGATGCGTATCATAATGAGCATTGTTATGAAGAAAGACAGGAATGAAAGAGGGGAGTTGATAATTAATATTACAACTTTGATGAGCTGGACCTCTATATTTACCAGTGAGATGACAATGATCTCTAACCTTTAGACCTTCACCAATTTTTTCCTCACAAATATGACAAACATTGTTTTTTCTAAATTCCCTTTTCTGTTCACTCGTCAAGGACATTGGTTTATTAGTTTCTCTCATTATCTTGGTTAATCGGACACAGTCTTTTTCTAGTCGTTTCACAAACTCCTCTGGGGTATTTGAGCCTCTATACTCCTCTAACTTGTTATATTTATCACCAACGGATGATTTGATATCTATCTATAATTCCAGTAATCTCTGTCTGTACGTCTGTACGTCTGTACGTTTGTTTGTTTGTCTGTGACCGCTGTTTCTCGGCAACCACGGGTCCGATATACTTTTAACTTGCCAGGTATATTGCTGGGGACCCGAGGATGTGCCTTTTCAAGGTTTCATATTAATCGGACAATTACTTACCGAGCTATGTCCAAAAAACGATTCAACCAATCAGAGAGCAGCGAACGATCGCGTGTGCCGAACGTGGCGGGCACACTCTGCCTCGGATGGCACATTTGACAGCGTATTCATTTATTTCACGTTTGCAAACTATGTTGGCGTTAAACTATGTTTTACAACTAATAAAAACGAATTTGCGATTCATTCGCTTTCCTGCGCGTTTGTGCACGCGATGGCGATTGCTTTACCAAACTCCGGAAGCCGTTCGCTTTGGACCAAACCATTGCATGTAAATAGAGGGGGGGGGATTGTCACCACTCGCAAGCCGTTCGCTTTGGACCAAACCATTTCATGTAAATAGAGGGGGGGGATATAATTTTAGATATAGATATAGTACGGGCATGCCCTAGTAATAACAAAAACCGCAAGGAGTATGTTTTTGATATTTATTTGTGTATGAATCTTTTGGATCTGGAGAAGCAGTATCTATTTTTTCTAGAATACTTTCAAAATCAGCATATATAACAAATGGATGTTTGATCTTTTTCTTTTCATCTTTGAATGTGATATTTGAGCCTTCTTTAGGCATATTGATTACCGTTGATTTATGTTCACCACAATAATTTGAATGTTTATCTAATCTTTCTTGTGTATGGAAGAAGTTAAGACAACGCAAACAAATATATATTTTATTTGTTCTTTTACATACTTGTGGTTTTATTAATTTAGCAATATCTTTAATGTATGTATAATGTGAATTTTCCTCTGAATTAAAATATAGAAGATTAATATGAGTTTGTTTACAATTGTCAGAAAGCTTTAAAACCTGAATGCTGTTTGTTTCTGTTAGACCATAAACATTAACTGATAAATTATTTATCTTTTCAAATTTAGGAATATCATTTAAAGCCATCGGAAACTTTAGATCTTTCGTATTTAATGTATTCTCATATTTTTTATAATGAGATACTCTTTCATCATGAAAATGTGGAGGATGTAAGTGTGCTAGAATAGACCAGAGAAAACATTTATTGTCTTTATTTTTGATATTGATAACTGCTTTTCTATTTTTGATAACACTGGGTAAATCAATGTAGGAAGAAGCTTTTAGAGGATCTGATTTAAGAATATGAATGTCTATGTAAATAATTTTTCCTATATTGAATCCACTTCCTACGATTGAATTATCCACATCTTGCTCTTGTTTAATAAGTTCATCATAGACTCCTGATGTTTTAAAATCTTGATATGAAGATATAAAGTGTGGCTCAGTTCTCATGTATGGTGTATCTATAACTCCTTCGTCCTTTGTCATTTCTAATTTTACTCCCATATAAAATTTAAGTGGTTTCATTTCTTTTAGTGTTTTTTCAATCAACGTTTGAACAGCAGGTTTAACTATTTCTACAGCATCAACTATAGACTCTGGTTCAGGAGGTTTGAAGTTAAAGACTCTTATTTTAATATGTTCTTTGAATGCGCCATCAGAGTTTTTAGTTGTGATAAAATTTGATAAATGTAGAATTGTTTTAAGATGTATTTCGAAGCCTTTCTTGAGGATATTTTTATTACATGCAGAACAGTGTTTTGTTTCCTTCTGAATAGGAGATAGTAGGTGAAGTAGATTAAATGTGTGTTTGTTAGTTTTAAGGTGTCTTTTGTATTGTTTATATTCTTGTTCACAAACATCGCAATACGTTGCTTTGATCATATTTATTTATATAGTAAAATTATACTTAAAACAAAGTGCCTTTTTTAGAGGCTTTTTAAAAGATGAAACTGTGCTTAAAGTAAAACACCTTTGAGCTTTTCAACTCGTTTTATGTGTATAACTTTACTTAAAGTAAAACACCTTTGAGCTTTTCAACTCGTTTTATGTATATAACTTTACTTAAAGTAAAACACCTTTGAGCTTTTCAACTCGTTTTATGTATATAACTTTACTTAAAGTAAAACACCTTTGAGCTTTTCAACTCGTTTTATGTATATAACTTTACTTAAAGTAAAACACCTTTGAGCTTTTCAACACGTTTTATGTATATAACTTTACTTAAAGTAAAGCGTCTATGTATTAGCCAGAAAGTTTAGATACTCTAGTTCATCAATTTCAATTTCACTATCTGAGTCATCAATAAAGCTACTCTCATAACTATCATTTGAACACAAACTATTAGTATCATAACTATCTTCAGATCCTAGACTCTCAGTATAATAACTCTCAGAGTATTGACTGTTAATATCACTCATTTACATACCATTAAACTTCCATCAATATCTATATATTATCTTTCATTAGAACTAATAACCACAATATTTTTTACATTAAATGTTATTTTCAAATAATCTCTAATAATCAGAGTACGGAATGATAGTTCACCACTAATATTCATATTATTAATTTCACCCACATCTTTGGGTCTATTAAAGAATATACAAATGTTTCCTCTAGAATCGTTGATGGTCTTATCATTCATTTTCAAAGCTTCTTTATCAATGACCTTTTCAAGCTTTGAGTAAATTGTTAGTAGTCGTGGAGAAACTTTTGTCAAATTTACTTTAATAGAGTTATTAATTAACATAGCTTGTCCCATAAATTTAATAAAAGGACACATGTTATTCTCCATTATGGGTTTAATCCAAAAATTTCCATATTTATCTTTGTTCAATTTAACATCTTTGACATATTTTTCTATATCTTCCACCGAAGTAGAGATTGATTGAAATTTGTCTTTTGTGTTTTGAAACATTGTATTTATTAGCTAATAAATTTGCGTTTAGTTTAAGTAAAGTTATATACATAAAACGAGTTGAAAAGCTCAAAGGTGTTTTACTTTAAGCACAGTTTCATCTTTAAAAAAGCCTCTAAAAAAGACACTTTGTTTTAAGTATAATTTTACTTTATAAATATGATAAATTCTGAAGGATATTTAGAATTTCCAGACTCTCCATATGATAAATTAGAGAATTGTCTGGCTTGTGGTAGAGTGGGGCTTAATACAGAATCAGAAGCATATAAACAATGTATTTTCTGTGATTATCTTCTAATTAATGATAATAAAAAATATAGAAAAATATATAACTCTTTTAAATTAGAACCAAAAATGAATTACTTTACAAGATTAATAAGAGAGATGAATGTTAAGTATTATGGTGATAATACACCATTTCTTACAAGGGAAGAGACTATTTGTATTGAGGAAATGTATAAGGGTTTAATGATATTTATTATTCAAAATAATTTTAATGGAAATGTTAATACAAGATACTATATAAACAAAATAATGGATTATTTTGAAATTAAACCTGAACTCAGGATAAAATATAGAGTTTCTCAAAAAACTCAAAAAAAGTTAGATGACTTGTTTTCCAAATATATAAATGAATGATTTTTTACCTGTTTGGGAAAATAAGATAAAATTTAATAACCATAAAAATCTTCCAAATTCATTGAGATGTCTAATAGTCGGTTCAAGCGGATGTGGAAAAACCTGTTTACTTTTAAAGATGCTCCTTAGTCCTAATTTTTTAGATTATGATAATTTAATAATTTTTACAAAGTCAAGTTTTCAACCTGAGTATCAACTACTCTCACAGGGTTTTAATGCGGGTCTTAAAAAGGAAGACATTATCGGTTTATTTAAACTTCAAAACAAACTAAATGATTATAATATTGATGATATAATACAATTATTTTGTGATACACAGAAATCAAAATCAAAACCAAAACCCATAACTTGTATTCTCAGTGATAATACGGATGATATACCTTCACCTCAAGATTTAGATAAATCAAAAAAGAACCTCGTTATCTTTGATGATTGTGTTAATGAGAGAAACCAAACAGTAATGGATAGCTACTATACAAGAGGGAGACATTCTTCTTGTAATTGTATTTATCTTAGTCAGTCATATTTTCAACTCCCTCGGCGCTCAATAAGAAACAATGCTAATACTTTTATTTTATTTAAGTTAAATTCAATAGATACAAATAATTTTTGGAGAGATAATTGTTCTACATTACGTAGTAAGAAGGAATTTGAAAATAATATGAAACACACGATTGGAAAATATAAATATATTGTTGTGAAACAAGATGAGATACTAAATGATATTTTTCAATAAATAAATACAGAAAATGATTACCGAAGAAAGAGTAAGAAAGTTTAAAGAACATCAAGAGTTGGTTTCAAAAGTTGTAAAGCAACAGGAAGACATAAAGAAGAAAAGGAGACAGAAACTAACTGGTGAAGAAGCCTTTGAAAGAAAACAAGAGAAATTTTTTAAACCACTTTTAAAAACTCAACAAACGATTTCACCTACAGTTCCCATGGTAGAATTTACTCCAAAAAAATTTCAAATGCTCAAAGATTTTAGTCAAATGACAGAGCAAGAACTTGGAGAATTAGAATATGATGATGAAGGATTATTTCGGCATCTTGAGAAGGTAAATAAACTTTCCAATTATATTGTAGAAGCTCTTCAAAACAATGAATATTTGAAGGGTTCAAAAACCAGAGCAGGTCTCATTCCAACAGAAGAACCAGCACAGTTCCATCTTGTGAAAGAAAAGTTATTGATATTTAATGATAAATTGGTGTTCTTAAGTTCTGACCAACCAAATGTTGAATTAACCCCAAGATTAATGTTTCTTCTAACAAAAGATGGACATTCTAATTCACCTTATTTTGATGAACCGCTTGATATGGAAAGAGAGGAAGATAGAGAGTATATTGAGTTGCTAAACGCACTTGATTATGGAGTTTCTGTTGCTGGTAAAAGTAAGAAGAATGAGAAGGAGAAACATATTATTGATGTTTTAAGTAAGCTTGGTTCGGGTGTTAGTTTTCTTCCAAATGACCCATCACAATTAGTTAATAGGTTATTATTGTTGTTAGGTAGTAAGAAGGCTGGAAACAACAATTGTTTTAATGAAGCATCCGCCATTTTAGATCAGTTGATGAATATGAAAATAATTAATAAATGTCAATACAAAGATATTTTATTAGATATTAAATAAGATGAGAAGCACAATTCTTAGTTTTAATTTCACAACGAGTGATTACACAGCTTCATTCCCTTACCCACTACAACTTGACCCCAAAAAAGAATATGAGGCTTCTTTGTTGTCAATGGAGACTTACAATACCCTTTTTAATATCACAGAGAAAAACAACAAGTTTAGTTATAATCCAGGAAGTGGATATAAAACTATAACCGTTTCACCCGGTGCTTACGAGATTTCTCAAATATCTTCAGAAGTCTCTCGCCTTATGAAAGAAAAAGGTGATGAACCAAAAAATATTGTAATAGATATTCAAAAACACACTTCAAAATCAACTATTAAACTTAAAAATAATTATAAAGTTGATTTCACGATTGAAAATTCGTTCAGAGAGCTATTGGGGTTCTCTTCTAAAAAGATTGAAATTAACGGGACGTTTTACAGTGATAATGTCATTCAAATATCCTCCGGTATAAATTCAGTATTAATTCATTGTGATTTGATTGATGGTGCTTATAACGATGGAATAAGAACAAATACAATATTTTCATTCAGCGCATACTCAACCCCGATTGGTTATAAATTTAATATGGAACCAAAAAATCTTGTCTATTTACCTGTGTCAGGAAAAACCATATACAGAGTAAATTTTAGGATAACCAACCAAGATAATCGTATGATATCCTTTAATGATGAAATTATATCCATCAGAATTCACCTACGTGAAGTTTTTCAATAAATAAATAATGGTTATTGTGAGAAAACACGAGTTGGGAAAATATAAAATAATTACAGGGGATGGGATGTTCCTTTCACCATACTATAAGGGTGAAGGTATGTTTCTTGGGAGAGGATACTATAAACCAAAGAGACAACGGGGTGTGGGACATCAATTTAGAAATAAAGGAGATGGGATAATTGATACTCTAATGGGTATTGGTTCAACCATCCTTAAACATAAAGACCTAATTGGTTCAACTGCTTCAGCCGTGGGCTCAGTTGCGGGTGCTATAAAGAGTATAAAAGATGCTCAAAAGGAGTCTCATAAATTACAAGCAATCAAAGAAATTAAAAAAGGTAAAACTCAACTATCTTCACAAGAACGACAAAAAATCATTAAAATACTTGGGTCGGGGTTTCAACGATTTTAATGCTATATAAATACAAGTATGGAAGCGATTGATAGTATCTATGATTTGGATGATACGATTATCATTTCAAACTCTACTAAAAAGGAAGACTATTTTAAGGTAAATGCTATAACAGGAACAGACTGGAATTCAAACGGAACAAAAAGTTTTGAAATAAATAATCAACAAACTTACTTGAATATAGCTGATAGTTTCTTGCTGTGTAAATTTAAATTCACTAAGGCTGCGAATAATACTAATGCTACACTCGTAAATGATTTCTTCTGGAAAATGTTTGATAGTGTCCGCCTGTATATTGGAACACAAGAGGTTGAAGCGGTTGATTATGTCTCTGCTATATCTGAAATGATGAAATTTACACTATATTCGTTTAGTGATAGAATGGGTAAGGGAGCTGTTGAAGGTTTTATTCCTGATATGTCAACGGGAACAAATGCTGACCCTGGTTATAGTCAAAGGAAGTCAATGTATAATGATGATACAAAAGCAGAGAATAGTTTTACGGTAGCAGTACCTCTGAAAGGTATATTTGGATTTTGTGATTATGATAAAGTTTTGTATGGGCTTAAAATTAGATTTCAACTACAAAGGAATGATAATGTAAATAGGTTGCTTTTTGGGGATGAAAATGCTTTTGGAGAAAATAATAAATTTGTTATTAATGATTTGTGTTGGTATATCAGTGAATATACTCCTAATCTTAAAACGGAAGAGATGTTAAATAGAAGACTTAACTCAAAGAAACCGCTAAATGTATCATACCTTAAAAGAAGATGTCAACACGTTAAACTGGAACACACTACCTACACTTGGAATTTGGGTGTTCTTGAAGGAAAGCCACGATACCTATGGCTCATTTTTAAGAAACCAGATGGAGAGGACGGTACTAATAAGAATAATGCCCTGAGTGATAATGCTAAGGTGAAACAACTTCGGGTTTCTCTTGATGGGACATTTTATCCGCGAGATAGATTGGAAATTGATTGGGAAAAAAATGATTATGCGGAAGCCTACAAGTCTTACCAAAAGGTGTGTGAAAGCAACGGTAATAATGAACCTATTTTGGATATGGTTGCGTTTCAAAAACTTTATACAATCTACACAATTGACCTGAGTTCTCAAAAGGAAACTATAAAGTCTAATAGAGTGGATACTTCTCTATACATTGAAAGAGGAGAGAATGAAGAAGTTGATGCTTATTGTTTGCTTTTGGAGGAAACAGAATTACAGATTAATACAGATAATGGTGTTATGATTAATATCACATAGGTTTTTTCTCATAAATAAATGGTAGGGGTATATGTTAATCAAATCAATCTTGATAAATTAACATCTTGTATTCAAAATCAAAAGCCTTGTATTATTAATGTTAATACATTTCAAAGAAAAGGAGCAGTAAGAATTGATGTTTTACTCACAAGAGAGCAGGTGAAAACACTAAATGATGTTGGATCACTTAAAATTAAAATGACAAAACCTATGTTAAAGAAATATTCAATAGACGAGTCAAGAGGAGGATTTCTCCCATTTCTAATTCCTTTATTTGCTGGTTTAAGTGCGGCGGGAGCATTGACTGGTGGTATTTCAGCAGCGATAAAAACTGCTAACGAAAGGAAGGCACAACTAAAAGCTCAAAAAGAATTGGAAAGACATAACAAGGAGTTGGAGAAACAAATTAGTGGAAGTGGTGTAATTGTAGATTTTGCTCAAAAACTTGAAAGTCTACCTGATAAAGCTAGATTGTTAGTTGGAGATATGCTTTCCTCTATCGCTCAAGCGGGTGTTAAACTAACTAAACGGGGTAATGGATTGTATCTTTCTCATAAATAAATGGATAAATGGTTTAAACAATTTGGAAAGAATACAACGTCAAATATAGAACTAGCTAAGTATTGTAAAACACTAAAAATTGATAATGTGGTTATTTGTATGAGAGATGAATTAAAAAAGTTGTCCAAGAATACAATGAATATTATTATGAATTTAGACACACAGAATGGTTCTCATTGGGTTTGTATTCATAATAGTCAGGATAAATATTATTTTGATAGTTATGGTATGCCACCACCTGTTGAAGTAATACAATTCTTACAGAATGGTGTTTATCAAACATTTCAAGTTCAAGAAATTAATTCTAAATGTTGTGGTCAATTATGTTTATATGTATTATTTAAACTCAACAATAATGAAAATTTTTATGATATCATTTTTAATCTAATATAAATGACTTATGTTGGAAAAGATGGTTCTATCTTTGGAAAATCCTCTCAGGATATTGATTTATCAAATTATTATACAAAGGCACAGGCTGAACGACAAAAATATAGTGTAAGTAAAAATATTAATATGAAGAATACTTATAAATTAATCAATTATCCAAACCCTACAGATGCGAATGACTTAATTAGATTAAGTGATTTATCACAATATATATTTTTAAAGAAAACAGCACGTTTTGTTAAACAAGTAAAATTTACAACCACAACACCTGGTTATACTGACCATACACCTTTCCTCATTGAATTTAACTACCTGCTTACAATTGAATTTTATAAAGAAGGACATTTAGTTAATATGCGAATTAATAAATGGGGGTATGATATGCCTGATTTAGGGTATAATTGGTCTTTTTCAATAAACATAGAAGACCTACATGATTTAAATCAGTCTCGTAAAGAAGAATATTATCCACTTGGTGAAGATAAGGATTTATGTGGAAGTACAATTAGCAAACAACAAATACGTGATTTTAAGAAAAGAAAAATATATGATAGTATAGCGATGGTTCGCATGACAAAGAAGGAAGGTAATGAGATAAGGATAGAAAGCCGAGGAATACAAACCGATTTGGTAGTGGGAAGATGGGGTGGTATTACCTGTCATAATATTAATCTCACATATATTTCTGATACATAAATGGCAGGAAGAAGACTACAAGAGAATTATAATTTTTGTATTCAAGGATACCTACAAGAAAAGGGTGCTCGGTATTACATACCTTATGATTTGGAGCATATACATGGGAATTTTGTTATTAAAAACTGGCCTTATACTGATATTGTTAAACCCACAAATAGAGACTTGTTTAAAATATTAAATAAAAATGAACTTCTCAAAGTTATGAAATATAAAACTCTTTTAGAAATCGTCAACAAATCTTATTGGTATCCTATTATGAGAAAAATAATTATAGATACAAGAATATCTCAAAATCCAGATGAGTATATGTATAATATTCTTTGGGGTTCAAACTCAAGGGTAGCAAGGGATGAGGAAGGAGTTGAAGAAGAGAAGGAGGAAGGAGTTGAAGAAGAGAAGGAGGAAAGAGAGAAGGAGGAGAAGGGGGAAAGGGAGAAGGAGGAGAGGGAGGAAAAGGAGAAGGAGGAGAAGGATGAAAGGGAGAAAAAGGAGAAGGAGGAGAGGGAGGAAAGGGAGAAAAAGGAGGAGGAGGAGAGGGAGGAAAGAGAGAGGGGGAAAAAATATAAAAATATGACCATTCCTGAGATTAATGAAAGATTGAAGGTATTACGACAAATAAATAAATCTCAACGCACTGAAGAGGAAAATAAAGAATTAATGACTCTTCCGAACTTATTGGTTTTTAAATTTGCTATAATGAATTCAGAGCGCAGATATACAACATATAGTTGATGATGTTGGTGTTATTGACTTTAGTTAGTTTTATTTGTAAATAAATGGAGGAGAGAGTGAAGTCATTTCTAAGGATTCTTTATGTTTTAAAAATCAAGATAGAAATGTATATGTTGAAAACCAAAAAGGTTTTGGCACTATGTAGAACTTTTTCTCATAAATAAATATGAGTTATTGTCTCAAATGTAAAAAGAAAACTAAATCTAAAAATATCTCTTATGTTAAAGCTAAAAATAATAGAGTTTATCAAAAAGGAATATGTCAAGTGTGTGGCTCTAAAAAGTGTCAATTCATCTCTCCTAAAAGTGGAGGAGACATACAAAAGTTTTTGTCAGGTAGCAAATTTACAACAACTGGAATTCCAGGGGAATTACACCTTCCAGGGTATTCTTTCTGTGGCCCAGGAACAAACTTGGATAAAAGATTAGATGAGGCTGACAATCCTAAACCTTGGTCTAAACCTACAAATAGGGTTGATGAAGTGTGTATGAAGCATGATATTGCTTATGGGAAAACCACTACATTGACTGAAAAACATAAAGCCGACAGAGAAATGTTGTATAATTTGTCTTTGATACAAAATCCAACGTTGAGAGAGAAAGTTGATAGGTTTATTGTGAGAAATTTGATAAATGCTAAATTGAAACTTGGCCTTGGTTATTCACCCTCAAAAAACTATTAGGCTCTCATGATGTCATCAAGACTGAGGAGCTTTTGGCTGATGAATTACATAAACCTATAATCACAAAGTTTAAAAGAAGGAAAGTTTATTCTAAATACACCGACCACATATGGTCCGCTGATTTAATCGAACTAAAAAATGATAAGGGATACAAGTATGCTTTAACCGTTATTGATTTGAGGAGTAGATTTGCTTGGGTTGTTCCTTTGAAAAACAAGAGAGGTTATACTCTGAAGTTAGCCTTCCAACAGATATTTAATAAAAGTAAAAGAAAACCAAAGAAACTGTGGACCGATGAGGGAACAGAGTTCTATAACAAAATATTTATGAAATTTCTTAAGGGGGAGGGTATTAAATTATACAGCACCTTTAATGAAGGAAAAGCAGTTGTTATTGAGCGTTTTAATCGTACTTTAAAAGAGAAATTATATAAAAAATTCACACAACTCGGTTCCCAAAAATGGGTGTATTTTATTCAGGATATTGTAGATAATTACAATAATACAGTTCATTCATCAACAAAATCAAAACCATCAGAAACATTTACAAAATTAGAATATGAAAAGGAGATTAATTTGAGAAAGCCCAAGTTCAAAGTTGGTGATATTGTAAGAATATACAGATGGAAAAGTCATTTTGAGAAAGGTTATACAAAGAGATGGACTAATGAATTATTCAAAATCGTTGATGTAATGGATACTATGCCTTGGACTTACAAATTATATGATATGAATTGGGAAGAAATCTTGGGTTCATTTTACTCACAAGAATTACAAAAAACAAAACTGATAATTCATTAAACAACAACCATCCATACTTTCATCCACCCAGATTAGCTAATTTAATTAGTAGTAATAAAAAAAAATTAAATAAATAAATAAAAATCATAAGCCACACCCACACAGACCCCACCCACAAACCCCACCCACACAGACCCCACCCACACAGACCACACCCACACAGACCACACCCACACAGACCCCGCCCACACATAAGAAAGCATTGGGGGCTTTTGATGATAAGAGGTTTATTTTAGAAAATGGAATTGATAGTCTCCCTTATGGTTATATAAGTATATAAGATATATATATATATAAGTGATAAGTTAAAAAGGGGGGTTAGGGATTTTAACGGGCTACCGCCACCTTTTTTACTATTATATAAATGATAGAACCAAGTATCAACCAGACTAAAGAGTGGAGGTGTAATCAACCTTGGTATATAAATGGAAAACATAACGAATGTGAAAAATATCAGATTCAAGAGGTTGAGAGAATCACTGGTCAGAAGGTTCTCAAGACGGATAAACGTATTCATTTGTTAAGTGGGGTAATGGAGGGTGGGAAGAAAAATATATTAGAGTGGAGTGAGAACTTTAATGGTTATCAATCGGATAATAAATATTATAATTTTAAAATGGTATGTGGGAGAGGAGGAGGTCAAACAAGAACCCTCCGTGAAACATACCACTTTATACTTTCACAACAAAAGGTTAAGGAACCTGTATACTTTATAAATATACTTGATGGGGATGAGTTCTATAGGAGAATGGAACTCTTAAAAAAGTTAGAAAGAGATAATATATTTATAGGCTCATTAGCAGAGTGGTCTAAGGAACTACATTAAGGGGATAGTGGGGGGAATAGGGTAAAAATTACATGTAAGTGAGAAGGATCATAGGTTCATAAGGCTAGAAGGATTATAGATTCATAAGGCGAGAAGGATTATAGGTTCATAAGGCGAGAAGGATCATAGGTTCATAAGGCGAGAAGGATCATAGGTTCATAAGGTGAGAAGGATTATAGGTTCATAGAGGGAGAAATAGAGGTGTTTATGATTTTTTTTAAAACAGGGGGGTAAATGACATTAGATAGGGATTTCCCATGTTAAACGGAGGTGTCCCAGAAGCAACATTTATCACCTACTGGGCGGTGTTTCCAAATCGTCACAGACCAACAAAGCGTTGCATTTATGTATGACACCTTACATGCTCAGCGCATTAAGAACGAGAAAATCACCCGTTGGCGTATCAAACTCGCCGACTTCTGCTACACCATCAAATACCGCCCGGGGAAGGATAACCTGGTCGCCGACGCCTTATCGAGGCCGGCCACTTGCGCGGGGGTTGTCACTTTGGAGGGGCTGCGCACTTTGCACGGCACTATGTGTCATCCCGGGGTAGCGCGTTTCGCGCATTTTTTGCGCGAGGGGAATCTGCCGTACTCGATTGAGGACATCCGCCGCATCTGCCGTGATTGCACGATCTGTGCGGAGCTCAAACCGCGTTTTTACAGCCCTCCTATGGGGACGCTCGTTAGGGCTACTAGACCGTGGGAGCGCTTGGCGATGGACTTCAAAGGGCCGCTGCCGTTGTCGAGTAACTCTCGTTATCTGCTCACTATCGTCGATCAGTATTCACGATTCCCTTTTGCTTATACGTGCGGGGATATGTCGGCTGCCACGGTTATTCGGTGCCTGCAGAATTTGTTTTCTATGTTCGGGTATCCGGCCTACGTGCATACCGATCGGGGTGCGGTGTTCCTGTCTCAGGAGGTGAGGGGCTACTTGCTCCAGCATAATGTCGCTTCGAGCTACACCACCCCGTACCGGCCCCAAGCGAATGGGCAGATCGAACGCTTTAATGGGATTATATGGAGGGCCGTCATGTTGAGCCTCCGGACCCTCGACCGAGGCCTCGATAAATGGGCGTGGTCGCTACCTGCCGCTCTAAACTCGATCCGGGCTCTCCTATGTACTGCCACCAACCAGACTCCTCACGAGAGACTGTTCCACCACCCTAGAAGCTCGGGTAGTATCCAATCTTTGCCCAGCTGGCTCGCTGAGCCGGGGCCCGCCTATCTCATACGAGCGGTTCGCGCTAGCAAGTACGACCCCCTTGTTGATAAGGTGCGGGTCCTCCAGGCTAATCCCGAGCATGCTCGCGTGTTAACGGCGGACGGCCGCGAGTCTACTGTCTCCGTACGCCATCTCGCCCCATGTGGGGACGACGACCGGGATATCGACGAACCCATCTACAAGTCTATGGACTCTACCGAAGCTTCCTCTATGGAACTACTACCGTCACTTCCGTCGTCACCCACTCCCTTGCCCGAAGGCGCTGGGGCGCCCCCTCCGACACCCACCTCCGGCAGCTATTCCGACGCGGGGGACTCCGGGCTTGGGGACGCCGTACCCGGTAGTTTCCGAACACGAACTGGCAGGGTAGTTCGCCGCCCCGACCGCTACGGGTGGACCGACTGACGTGGATTGACGTGACCCATTCGATTATTGCTGACGCTTGTTTGCAACCTGCCGAGCGGCAGTATAGTTCTAACGGCGGGGAGAATGTAGTGAAATTATACCGAAGGTGAACCCAGGGTGTGCTCGCTTAAAAAGGGGCGTCGAAAAGACCCGGGACAACCGGGGCGCACGAACACTCCAGCGGCACTTACTGTGACATAGTCCTGTAGTTTGAATGGTATGTACGCCCCTATATGCTGCGCTGATTTGTTTTACCTATTGATATCGGACATTGCCCATGTAATACTCTGATTCTAATGTCTGTTGCATGAATGTATTTTTACAGGATGTTACTTCAGATCTAAATGATATTAAACCTACCCAAGGGAAAGTCGTGTCTGAGCTTGATTTTCACGACACTGAGTATGGTAGAGGATGATGTGGTTGAGCTTGAAAGTGGTTGGATGTCAATGAAAGATAGTCTGTTGGGAGCCGTTGGTGAGGTATGTGGATGGACAAAAGGACCACCGAGGCACTCGGAAACATGGTGGTGGTATGATGAAGTTGGAAAGAGGATTGACGAGAAGAGGAAGAAGTTCAAGGAGTGGCAGAAGGCGAAGGGTACGGGGGCAGAGCATGAAAGTTATAAGGCAGCTAAGAAGGCTGCAAAGAAAGAGGCAGCAAAGGCGCAGGAGGCATCGAGGAAAATATTAGGAGAACGCTTGGATTCAGAAGAGGGTCAAAGAGAGGTATTCATGATTGCAAGGGAGATAGCGAAAGAGAGGTGTGATGTGATGGGGGTGAGTTGCTTGAAGGATGAAGTGGGACAAATCGTTGTGGACCCACATGGAATTAAAGGAAGATGGAAGAGATATATGGAAATGCTGTTGAATGCAGATAACGAATGGTATGGTGGATGGTAACATAGAAAGTAACCCAGTTTTTGGACCGGCAGAGAAGATAACTGAGAAAGAAGTTGAGGAAGCGATAAATGCAATGAAGAGTAGAAAAGCGGGAGGGTGGACAGGAGTTGTGGGAGATATGTTGAAGGCAGCAGTAAGTTGGGGTGTGACGAGAATGACAGAGATCTGTAATCTGGTGGTGAAAGAAGGCCGCATTCCAGTGGATTGGGAACTGAGTACCCTCGTCCTTCTATACAAGGGGAAAGGTGACCCTCTGGACTGCGGCTCGTATCGAGCGATAAAGTTATTGGAGCATGGAATGAAGGTATTGGAAAGGGTGTTGGAGAGGAGGATAAGGAAGAAAGTGAAGATCGACGAAATGCAGTTTGGATTTATGCCAGGAAGAGGAACGACAGACGTGCTTTTTATTCTGAGGCAGTTGCAGGAGAAGTACATGGAGAAGAGGAAGAAGTTGCTTCTTGGGTTTGTTGATGTGGAGAAAGCATTCGATTGGATTTCAGGCAAAGTAGTGACATGGGCATTGGGGAAGTTAGGAGTGGAGGAATGGTTGATCAGAGTTGTGATGGCAATGTACGAAAGAGTGCGCACAGCTGTAAGGACGAAGGACGGGAACAGTGGTGAGTTTGAGGTGAAAGTGGGAGTGCATCAGGGGTCGGTATCAAGTCCACTACTATTTATAGCTGTGATGGAGGTGCTGGCTCAGAACGTAAAGGAGGGTTTGCCTTGGGAGTTGTTGTCATGCAGATGATCTGGTGTTGATTGCAGAAAGTATGGATGGACTGAAGGAAAAGATGAACAAGTGGAAGGAATGTATGGAGGCAAAAGGTTGGAAGGTGAATATCGGAAAAACGAAGGTGATGGCAATTGGTAAAACATGTGGTGAGGTGGAAAGAACTGGGAAGTGGCCGTGTGCTGTGTGCAGGAAGGGTGTCGGAGTGAATTCCATTCAATGTACAATTTGCGCTGAGTGGGTTCATCAAAAATGTAGTGGTTTAAGAGGGTCATTAACCAGTGTGGCAGCTACATTCAAATGTAAGGTGTGCACAGAGGGAGCTGCAGATGGAGGAAATGTTGAGTTGGATCTTGGAGACGGTGTGAAGCTGGAAGGTGTGAAAACATTTTGCTACCGAGGAGACACGCTGAATGGAGAAGGTGGATCAGACTCGGCAATGGTTGCTGGAGTGAGATGTGAATGGAAGAAGTTTTGGGAACTGAGTGGCGTGCTGACGAGGAGGGGAGTGTTGTTGAAGCTGAAGGGAAAGGTGTATGCTGCATGTGTGAGAAGTGTTGTGATTTATGGGAGTGAGACATGGGTAATGAACGTAGAGCAGCAACGAAGGCTGGAAAGGGTGGAAATGTGAATGGTTCGATGGATGTGCGGAGTATCGTTGAGAGTGAGAGAGGAAGACAAATGATGAATTGCGAAAGATGATGGGAATGGAGCCTGTGTTGGATGCTGTGAAGAGGAACAGGTTGAGATGGTTTGGTCATGTGTTGAGGAAGGATGAAAGCGACTGGTTGAGAAGAATGATGGAAATGAATGTAGAAGGAAGTAGAGGACGGGGAAGACCGAGAAAGACTTGGCTAAAGAAGGTGAAAGAAGAAATGCGGGCAAGGGGGTTAACAAGGAGAGATGCAGAAAATAGGGCAAAATGGAGAAGATTGTCATGGGGCCCACAAGGCTAACCCTTGCTCTAGCAGGGAAAATGGACTTAAAATGCCTGTTGTGTTGTTGTTGTTTTAAGATTAATTAAGAGGCTTTAAGGCAGAAAACAATTTTTACTTGTGAAACTGTCCTTGTCTTTCCTTCGGCCTTGCTTGATTGATTTTGATTTTGGCCTTGCCTTAATCCGATGTCAATACTACTGGTCGTTTGTGTGCAGCCTCTGGTTGGTTGGCTGCATCATATTTTCTGGAGGTGCAGCTGTACTGCTGATGCAGTGCCCCCCATTACCAGTCAGCTGGTATTCATTTTTCCGACGTTGGAAGGATGACAGGTTGAGTCAAGCCACCTGGTATTAATTCAACGGCACGATAGGGGCTCAAACTCATGACCCTAAGATCTCAAGGCAGCCACCTTAACCGTTAAGCCAACACCAGCCTTGTCAATACTACTGTTCTTGTCCTTTATTGGGCCTTCCAATTTCTACTCCTTTTCTGTGACACTAGTTTTGGTGTTTGTGGCCTTGACCCATATTATGCCACATGAAAGGCAGGCTTCTGCAAAGAGAGAACAATACTTGTTAATGCTGTTCTTTCACATTCCTCACAAGTAATAAAAATTCCAAACTTGCACTCTTATCATTCCTCCCCTTTTGTGACGTGATTTGGATTCTTCGCATCTTCAAGATTTTCTTTTTTTCCCTTGGGGGGTGGGGGGGGGGGAAGCAGAGGAGGAGGAAATGGGGGGGGGGAGGGGGGTATTTATGGGAGAAGGGTTCTTTGTGTTCCTTTTGTCAAACTGCCGATCTCTAGGTAACCCCCTGCCACCTCGTGCTATCTTCCTTGTTTTCCCTCAATCTTTGACATTTTTGATAACCCCTTACCCTCTGAACATTTTTGTTTACACTTTCCTTCTTGGCAGTCTTATTTGAGCGTGTGCTCTTCGTCAGTCCAATCCTGTGAACTTCCTCATTGTGCTGTGTACCGGTGTGTTCTTACTTATCTGGCATACCTGTTTGTCTCTCCCTTGTCTGCAAATTGCTCTTTCCCTCTCCACCTCCTCTTGTCTTCTGGGTGTTTATTTCGAAGAGATAATATGAGAGTAATGATGTAACATGTGTAAAACAACATGTTTCTCCCCCCACCCCAACTTCTTGCTCTCCCCCGAACCGGGTTTTCAAATCCTTTTACATTATCTGTAACCGTTAACCATGATCTTCAATTAAAAACGTGAAACATCAACAATTTCTTGTTGGTTTTAGTTAAGGAATTAATAATGTTTAAAAGCTTCATATGCTTCAGAAAAAGACGTGTCCATCTTTTGGGGTTAAAATCGATAAATCCTTTATGCTTGCGATTTATTTATTTGTTTTAGCCAAGCTTGTCAGCCAATTTTATTCCAATTGTTATTTGTTTTTCTTCAATGTGAGAACATGGTGCAATAATCCAAGGAGGAAATTTAATTTGCCTATTTTGATGATGTATCGTATTTTTGACCAAGATTTGTAATTGGGTCGAACAGGCCTTTGAAACCCTTGTGCTCTAACGACTTGAACCTTAAGATGGGTTCTGACCCATTTATTTATTCATCCCCTACCGGTGTACACCGGAGGGGACTATAGGTTTGCACTCCGTCTCCCTCCCTCCGTCTGTCAGTCCGTCAGTTTGTCAGTCTGTCAGTCCGTCAGTCTGTCAGTCCGTCAGTCTGTCAGTCTGTCAGTCCGTCACGCAAAGAACAGCTTTCCGGACTTTTTTTCTAAACGCTTAATGCTAATGATTTCAAACTTGGCACATGGTTTCCTCATGATAAGTTACATATCAAGTTCGAACTTCACGACATTTCGATCATTTTTGACAAAGTTATGGCACTTTGAACTATGGGAATTCTGATAATTCTGATGATCCTTAACTCGGTGCCATTTTATGTTTTAATTTCCTTTACAAAAAAGATTTTCTCTGCAATAATAGGCCCGATTGAGATCAAATTTTCACCATAGGGTGGACTCGGTCTGTAGAATATTTTAATGGTAATTATGACGTCACAGGTCACGTGGTTCGGCCGCCATATTGTTTTTCGTGTACCCCCTTTTCTCTGCAACGGCTGAACAGATCGAGGCCAAACTTTGCAGGCAGAATCGCATACCCATGACGAACAAGAAAGTCAACGAGCATGACGTCATGTGTCACATGGTTTCAGAGTTATGACGTTTTTAAGCATGAACCTTTAAAACCGAGCCCCTCCCTCATTTTTGATCCAATCGAGGGGAAACTTCACAGATCTGTTCACATGTCAGTCTACTAAAATGTCCTTTTGGAATTTGCGATAGGGCACGTGGTTTGGCAGATATCGTTAATTAAACGAATTTTTTTTTTTTTTTAATGGATATCTTGAATCGCTAGTACCTCAGACCATGAGTTGGTAATTATATAATTCACACAGTGCAATACATGCAGGCTGCTCCACGGAGCGACCTAGCGGGCTTATCAACGAGGCGAGGCGTGACACACGTGTCTCAGCATACCTCAGATCAAGTTTGAAAACCAGCATCAACCGTGCATAAATTTGCATATTCGATCATTTTTGAGAAAGTTGTGGCACTTTGAACTTTGGTAGGGGACATGTATTGCAGTGCAATACTCAGAATGCCTGTTTATATATGCACTTTTCCCTGCAGATGCTCAGCTTCCTGTTGTCCAAGGGAGCGAACATCAACGCCTTTGACAAGAAGGATAGGAGGGCTGTGCATTGGGCCGCATACATGGGTAAGCAACTGCTTGATTTTAGCACCACCTGTAGTGTGGCTATTTGCTGCTCTCTTATGACATGTGAAGGTTAATTGAGCAGGTAAACACCAAGATGGATTGTTTACTTCATTGCAAGAGAGTAGCGGGAAAGGGAAAAAATGCAGAGTATGCTTGAAGGTTGGCAAATGTTGAAAATATACCATGGTTAATAAGTATATATATAAGTATATATTTGGGCAAAGGATTGTTACCTCCACCACTGAAGGATTACGGAGGTTATGTTTTCACCCCTGGTTTTTTCTTTATCTGTTTCTGTCTGTGAGCAGGATATCTCAAAAAGTTAGATGGATTTGGACGAAACTTGGTGGACAGTTTGGGTGTGTGACAATGACGTATTGATTTGGTTTTGATGAAGATCTGAATCCAGATCTGGACACAATAATTTTAAATGTCTGAAAATGTGTGGTTCAAAGGGGAACTGGACTCGTTTACATTTATTTTTTTGTATACACAGTCAAGGCTCGTGGAAGAGCTAGAACATAGAACGGATCACGACCTAACTTACCAAAAGGAACAGCAGGAGAAGGGGGAAACGCCATCAACAGGGTGGAGGGAGAAAATAGATGGAGACGGACAAACAAGAGATGCAGGTAACGGTGAGGGGTAGGAAGAACACAAGGGGTGGATAAGATGGATACAGAAGCAAAATTTATGGAGGGGTGAGGGGTGGGGGGATTTAACGGGTGTAGAAAAATTATGGTTTTGGGTGGGAGGTGATTTGAGATGGTGGTGCACAGCTGACGTTATAGATTATTTTGTGTTTTTAATATAGTTGTTTAATATAGTTTTTAATACATTTGTGGTCCCAACATTCACTTAGTCGTGGCCATAAATATTGGCACCCTTTGAACTTTTTTCAAAGAATGCACCATTTCTTACAGAAAATTGTTCAAAGAAAAAAATATTTTGGTATCCACATATGTATTTCTTTGGCTTGCAGTGGAACAAAACAAAAAAGCCTGAAAAATTATTAAATCTTAGTTTATTCCACAAGGAAATCGTAAAATGGCTCGGACAATATTATTGGCACCTTTTAGAAGTTGTTAGAAATAATTAGATTTCAAGCAGGTGATTCTCCTTTAATTTAGAATTGAACTCACCTATGGTATAAACAAACTGCAATATAAACATAGGAGCAATACCCCTGGCGCTCACCTGGTAGAATAAACAGCATACTGTAGTATGATTAAAGGTATTTTAAACCAATTTCAATGGTTGCTAGAAGACAGGGCAGCATGTCGAATCATACAAACATAATCATAACACTTTAAACAAACAAACAAAAAAAAATACCTATTTTGGGGGGCAACCCCCACCCACCCTCACCTTCCCCACACCCCACCCCGTGTACCTCCTCAGACCACAATTTTTCCAATGCCTTGAACAAACATTGGGACATCACGGATGATGAAGGTGGTAATATTTCATCGAAATTGTGTGTATAGGTTCTTAGAAAAAAGCATATACCTATTTTGTGGGGCAACCCCCCCACAGACCCTCAAAGGGGCAGATTTTTTTTTAATGCTGTGAACAAACTTTGGTACGTCACGGGGGGTGAAGGTTGTGGTCATGTTTCATCGAAATTGTGTGTAGTTTCAGAGAAGAAAGAAATTATTTCTTTTGGGGGGTCAAATATGGACCCACTTTGACCCTCTGTAGTGCACAGAGGGAGCTGCAGATGGAGGAAATGTTGAGTTGGATCTTGGAGATGGCGTGAAGCTGGAAGGTGTGAAAACATTTTGTTACTTAGGGGACATGCTGAATGGAGAAGGTGGATCAGACTAGGCAACGGTTGCTCGAGTGAGATGTGCATCGAAGAAGTTTTGGGAACTGAGTGGCGTGCTGACGAGGAGGGGAGTGTCGTTGAAGCTGAAGGGAAAGGTGTATGCTGCATGTATGAGAAGTGTTATGATTTATGGGAGCGAGACATGGGTAATGAACGTAGAGCAGCAACGAAGGCTGAAAAGGGTGGAAATGCAAATGGTTCGGTGGATGTGCAGAGTATCGTTGAGAGAGAGGAAGACAAATGATGAATTGCGAAATATGATGGGAATAGAGCCTGTGATAGATGCTGTGAAGAGAAACAGTTTGAGATGGTTTGGTCATGTGTTGAGGAAGGATGAAAGTGACTGGTTGAGAAGAGTGATGGAAATGAATGCAGAAGGAAGTAGAGGACGGGGAAGACCGAGAAAGACTTGGCTTTCATGGGTGGTGAATGTCATGGGTGGTGAAGGTTGTGGTCAACTTTCATCGAAATAGTGTGTTTCAACACCTGCTTCTGCATTCGTGACCCTATGCTACGCGTTGCATTTCACTGCCGCATAAAAATATTTCGCTGCACTATAAGAAAGCTGTGTGGCATGTCCCATAGTTTACACTATAAACCAAGCTGCGCAGCATGTCCCAGTTCCACCATTTGCATTATAAACCAAGTTGCGCGGCATGTCCCAACAGCTGCTTGAGACGTCATCCCCTGCAAGTTACTGTACAGAATGAAAACGTTTTACCGCATCTATTAACAGCTGCTCAATATGGCATCATCCGAGCTGTTACACAATGAAAACACTTCACCACATCTACCACCAGCTGCGTAGACGTTCTTACATGCGAGTTACAGAATGAAAACACTCCACCGCATATATCACCTGATGCGTAAGACATTATGCCCTGCGATTTACACAATTGAAACACTTCACCGCATCTATTCCCAGCTGCTGAATGCTGCATCACCTGCAAACATCCCCCACGAATAATGGCCATACTCAACCACCTGCAGCTACACACAAAGCCCGCATGACTACTTATGTCCACCGTATCCTGTGTCTCCATTCTTCTCATCCCATTGCTTTGACCTGCGTTTTTTTACTCTTGCTCTGCTCATCATTCGATCATGGCTCCCAAGCGCAAGACCAGTGCCGGAGAAACGTTGACTGCCAAGAGGCAGAAGAATGTGACGAGGCTGAGCCAGGAAGTGGAGCTGCTGGACCGGCTTTGAGAGAAGAGAATGTGGCATCTGTGGGCAGGGGCAGGCATTATGGTGTGAATGAATCCACCGTTCGCTACATATGGAAGAATGAGAAGTCGATCCAAGAAAGTGTTGCGGGAAGTGCTGTACCGAGCACCAATGTGGTTTCCCAGGTCTGGGACATCCACATAGAAAGGATGGAGAAGGCTCTCAGCATATGGAGAGAGGACATGCACAAAAACATGCCTTTGAGTGGATGTCTCATTCATGCAAAGGCAAAGCTTATTTATGTGCATCTGGCTGGTGTGGGTGGCGCGAGTGCGGATGGCATGTGTGTGAGTGGCACTAGCATGAATGATGCACTGAGCGATGCGTGAGCGATGCGGGTATGGGCAGCCCCAGTTCATTCGGACCGAGCAGGGGATGGTTTCACTGCTTCATCGAGCAGTATGGTCTCCGCAATGTCAAAATGACAGGCGAGGGTACTTCCGCGGACCACAACGCTGCTAAAGCGTTCGCTGCTTAACTCGCGCAGCTGATCGACGAGAATGGGTACCTGCCAGAGCACCATCAACACGTGCTTGCTGTTGTAATGATCAAGGATACAACAATGTCTCAGATCATGAGTTGAATCGAAATCAATCCCTAGCAATACCTGGGGAAGAAATCAGCAAATATAATATCAGTACTCAGCATTCACCTGAAGCAATAATAAGTATAACATTCAAGCACATCTGAATCAATAATGGGTATAACATTCAAGCACAAGCAAGCGCTGGGCAAAGTGATTCTACGTACCGATCTAGACATGCACACACAATATATGGCACAGGAGTGTCCGCGGCACGTAGTGTCCAAGATCTTTATAGCAAACGCGCAGCGGCCAAAAGTCGCATGACACCTGGGTTCGAACTTAGACACAATTTCATGACATACTCCCCGGCGTTAAAACTACACTTCTCCCAGAGGATAGAATCAAGCTAGCAAGCGATATGGCAGTGCAGAAGCACTATAGCGTGCAGATGATTACGTAAAGCAGTGAGCCATGTTAATCCCAGCCGAAGTGATCGGGACGGCGAATCTCTCTCCCGGCACGCGTTTGATACACGTCTGGGGCTTCGACCGCGTGTCCGAATTCACCCTCGTCGGAATAACCGCCTATCTCGGGTGATGGCGGCGGAACCGCGATGTCGATCGGACCCTGCGCATGAGGGGCGGGGTTGACGGCGAATTCCCCATCATCGGATTCCCCTGGCTGAGCTCCGGCCTAGCGGCATCCCGGCATGGAGCAAGATGACACTCCGAAACAGTTGACTCGCGTCTGTCTGGCAGAAGCACGCGAGCGTGGTCGGGATTGGCTTGGAGAATCTCAACCTTGTCAACGAGGGGATCATATTTACTCGGGCGAACTGTGCGTTTGAGGAAAGCCGGCCCGGGCTCGGCAAGCCAGCCCGGCAAGGGTCGAATAGCACCTGTACGGCGCGTGTAACGAAACAGACGATCGTGAGGAGTTTGATTTGCAGCGGTGCACAACAATGTCCGGATCAAGTTTAACGCCCCGTGTACCATCCAAGTCCATCGGTCTAGTCCTAGACCGTTCTTTCCATATAATGCCATTAAATCTTTCCACCTGACCATTCGCCTGGGGCCTGTACGGAGTGGTATAACTAGAAGCGACATTTCACTGGAGCAAAAAGGTTCGCACATCTTGGGACAAAAACACAGCGCCGCGCTCGGTGTGTACATAACCCGGATTCCCGAACATGGAAAACAGAATCTTGCCGGCACCGGATGACCGTTGCTGCGGTCATGTCCTTACACGGAAAAGCAAAATGGGAATCTGCTGAATTCGTCCACTATCATGAGGAGGTAGCGAGAGCTAACCGAAGCCGGTAGACTCGAAGCCGGTAGGGGCCCTTTGAAGTCCATAGACAATTTCTCCCACGGCCTAGTAGCCTGGTTCAGCGTTCCCATTGGTAGATTATAGAAACGGGGTTCGAATTCAGTGCAAACGGAACAAGTGCGACAAAGACGACGAATGTCCTCAACAGAGTAGGGCAAATTGCGACAGCGCACATAATGAGCGAGACGAGTCACACCGGGATGGCACAATGTTTCATGCAGGACACATAGATCCTCAAAGGAGGTTAGACTTGCGCACACAGCTGGTCGTGATAGTGCGTCCGCTGCGAGATTATCTCGTCCCGGGCGATACTTGATGCGAAAGCAATAACCTGCCAATTCTTTATGCCACCGAGTGATTTTCTCGTTCTTAATGCACTGGGCATGGCGTGTATCGTACATAAAAGCGACACTTTGCTGATCAGTGATGACCTCAAAACGCTTGCCAAGCAAATACGGTCTCCAACGCCTAATAGACTCAACAATGGCGTACGCCTCCTCTACTGACGAGTGACGTCTCTCCGCGGAGGAGAGAGTCCTTGAAAAGAAGGCCACAGGTTGCCCCCCTTGAGAGAGTGTGGTGGCTATCGCGTGGTCCGACACATCGCTTTCCAAAACAAAGGGAATTTTGTCATCTATAGACGACACGGCGGCATCAGCTATGTCCGACTTCAGTCCATGGAAGGCGGCCTTGGCATAGTGACACATGGGGAACACTTTACAATCCACAAGGGGACGAAGCTTTTCGGAGAAATTTTGGACCCACTTTGAATAATGTGCAAACAGCCCGAGGGCGTGCTTCAAAGAAGCACGATCGTGGGGAGGGGCCATGTCGAGCAAGGGTCGCAGCCGCTCTTTGTCTGGAGTGATTGTGCCCTGGTTCAAGGTGTACCCCAGGAGGTCTATTGTCCGAGCGGAATAGCAACATTTAGCCTCGTTCAGGGTCAGACGGTACTCAAGCGCAACCTTGAGGAAGCATTGCAGATTAGCATCATGATGAGCTTGATCGTACCCACAAACCGTTAGATTGTCCAAGTAAACAAAGACATCTGTTAGGTGTTCCTTAGCAATTATGTCATCAATGGCCCTTTGGAAACATGCGACTCCGTTTGTGACTCCATAAGGCAAGGGCGTAAACTGGTACAACCGCTGTCCGGATTTGAAGCCAGTGTAAATGCGATCGGCCTCAGCAATCAGAATTTGATGATATGCACTGCGGAGATTTAAAGTGCTGTACACCGCATACTGGGCCACCTGTCGGACCAGGGAATCCAATCCCGGGAGTGGGTAGGTGTCCAATTCCGTAAACCGATTAATCGTCTGCGAGTAGTCAATTACCATGCGTTTGTGATGATTTTCAGTCTGGACAACCAAAACTTGAGCTCTCCAGGGCGATCGACTAGGTTCGATTATACCCTCTTTTAGGAGGCGACTAGTCTCCTCAGCAATAAATTGCGTATCAGCCCGGGAGTATCGGCGCGGGAAACAACGACAGTGGTTCTATTTCCATCCCGGCCAGAGCACACACAGATAGAGTATTGTCACCTCCAAATTCCATTTCTAACCGACCATGACGACAGAGGAAAATCGTGACCCAACAATACTTCTGCACATAACGTTGATAAGACCATTAAATGAACATCCGGAAACATTTGGCCATTGATCACTAACTTCACCCGGCATTCTCCTTTAGTACGCATCCATAGTTTTTGGGAAGCCATGAAAATACGGTGCGAAGTCCCGAGAATCGGCCAGCCGTGCTGCTGGACGAGTCTCATGTCAACATAACTTTCAGTCAAAGGCATTTGCCCTCTGTCCCTCAATCAGCACCGGAACTACAGCGCTGGACATTCCGGGTGGCCCGGAGGACGTCGAGACATATAGTGGTGGCGGTCGGTGGGCCCGATGTCAGCCAGCGTCGCGCGTGAAGGTGATCGAGGCCCGCGCGGTGAGGCGATCCCGGTCAACGTCGAGCGTGGTGCCGTCCGAGCCCCGCGCGATGAGATGATTCCTTTCAACGTCGAACGCGGAGCCAATTGTGCCTCGGGTGGTGAGAGGCTCATGGACAGCGTCGAGCGTGTACGCCGACCTCGTGACGCATGGCATACTTTTGCAAAATGGCCTTTCCGAGAACACAAATGACACGTCGCTTCCCGAGCCGGGCAAACTGACCTCAAATGATTCCTATTTCCGCAGTAAAAGCACTTTGCGTTACTCCCAGCAGAAGGGGCCACGGTAGCAGCGGCTGTCAAGCTCGGGCTTGAAGCTTCCGCAGTCTCCTACGCCAGCGGAGGATCGGCAACCGTGCGCTCCACAGTAGCATCACTCTCCACGGTTACGGCTGCCGTAACGTACGGCCGACCGTAGGCCTCAGATTGCGTCTGCCTCGTGAAGTACGAGGGCCAAATCATGGGCCGTCTGTGGCGTCAGATTTGGCGTTTCCAGCAATCTCTGTCGTATTATGGGCGAGTAGATTCCCGAGACAAAATAATCGCGCATAATATCATCACACACCTGCTCATGCGTTCGGACTTCAGCAGTACAGTTTTTAGCTAAACGGCGAAGTTCCTGAACGAAGTGGTCAATGGATTCCGATGGGTCCTGTCGTCGTGAAGCGAGCTGGTAGCGAGTGTAGACCACACTCCTGGTCTTAATGTAAATTCGGCGTAGCTCGGCTACAGCGGTGTCATAAGTATCACAATGAGAAATGAACTCGTAGTTCACGTGAGTGAGTCACGTGTGAATGTAGAACAGCTAGCCTGATCTCTTCCGTGAGGTC